>NW_026867545.1:0-150673 GCF_020745735.1 Hemiscyllium ocellatum
TAAGCAGCAAAATAAAGAGGAATGGGAACACGGATTTGGATGCGGTTCAAACAATTCAAATAATCTCCATGCATACAAGTGTAAAAAATTCCTTTATGTTGCAGTACCCAGCCTACGCTATTAATGTATATAAGGGTTCATATAGGAAAGTAAAATGAATGATTAACGAACAGCACAGCACGCAGACAATTCCTATAACTAAAGACGCTACTTTTTCTGTGCAGTATTTCGTTTTGTGCTTTTCATAACAAATGGTTATGAACCGATCAAAGGTGAAAGCGACAGTCAACCAGACAGAGCAGTTTCGGGAAGCGTAGACCAGAAGAATTATAAGACGACAATCCTGTTGTGGTGTTCAGTAAACTAGCTGGAAAGTAAATTGCCAGAAGCCTAGTTAAAATCACTGCAAAGATAATGACAAGGACATCCGTGGCTGCCATGGATATAAGGTATCGAGTGATGCATCCTGAGAGACCACATCTTCCTCGGGAGAGTATCGCTATTGTCACGAGGTTGGCTGTAAGAGACAGAGTGCGAGAGAAAATCAGTGTGAGAGGGAGAGAGTGAGGCAGACGGAGAGACAACCAGAGCAGAGACAGAGAGAGACAGAAGCAAGCAGATAGAGAGATAAAATTGACAAAACACTGTTAGTTTGGTGAAAGGGTAACATGGAATTTATAACAGTCATGTTGGATTCAAAAAGAAAATAAGTGTTTTACGCATGAATTTCCAATAGTTTATGAACAAGAATGTTTATCACAAACAATAAGAGAACCCAGGAAATAAAGTACTTCAGAACCTTCATGCTTAGTTGCTTGCTACGATAAGTAAATGTAAGGAATTGTACTCCATTTCAGAACGGAGTAGTTAGAGTAACGACGGCATAATGATAATAGAATGCATATTGAGTCTAAAATGATCGTGTGTAACAATGACAATAACTGGATCAACAAGACGACATTTCCTTTAGCAGTTTCATCAACAATCTTTACCTCAAGTTAAAGGCAGATCTGGAGGCATTCAGTTTCGAAAATATAATCCAATGCTGATTATATTCAGAAACAAACCACTTAGCGTTGCAGTAGGACTGATAAGTAGGACACACTCGCCCCACTCAAATGTTAGGCATTTGGCATTTCAAATCAAGATAACAGAGAGCATGCTTACGTATTTCATTTAATGAACTATTAATTCCGGCGCACCTCAGTATAGGGGTAGGTGTGCAATGCAATGCCTACTGGACGACTACAGTTCCAAGAACAATCTTCACTCATTCTCGGGATAATATGTAGCCCGATTGTTTATCATCGTGGAAATGACTATTCACTTCCTTCAGAAATAACTGAATTCACAGTTTTCCGTATCACCTCTAAGATGCGCTGCAGAAATTTACAAAGATCGTGATTGATAAACCCATGAACACTCACTGAAAAATGGGCAAATAAAGACGACCATTGGGTATACCAGCACCTGCAAGGTGTCCTTCAATTTACTTGCCACCACGTCTTGGAAACATATGACCCCTCCTCCATAACAGTACCTTGTAAATACCTCAGAGAAAGGGAGGCAGCATACGAGGAGCAGGAGAGTAGACGTTTCGAGTATAAGCCCTTCATCAGGATGGGCTTATACCCGAGACGTCGATTCTTCAGGTCCTCAGATGCTGTCTGATCTGCTGTGCTTTTCCAGCGCCATATTTTCAACTGTTTAAGTATTCCTTGATTGCATTTTGGAGCAATTGCAAAAAGGATCTGCATTGATTGAAAACGACAACGTAGTCCCTACCTTCAGAAGGGAATCTATAATTGAATAATACATAGTGATCCAGCCAACAGTGCACATATTCCACGCAAATATACAAAACAAAGTCCGGAAATTTTAAAAAGACAAAAATGATTAAGGTCAATTACATATAATAGATGAGTGCTTACACATCTGTAATAAATATCTGAGCGAACCACGTTGGGAATATTACAAAAAATTCTGTAAACTAGAATGAACACCATTGATTTCCATAATTTACTTTCTCAGAGATCAGCTCAATTTAAATTTACCAAGAACACCAAAAATGTATAGGGTATTACGTTGCTTCATTGATTAAATTAAAACTTTATCAACCAGCTGCGAACATAATAAATCCACAGCTATTCCGCGAACACACATTCAAATATCAGTTTGTCAACTATACTGTGTTCTCATATTTTACCTGGAACTCCGAAAGCAGCAAGGGCAGAGTAATAAAGTACAAATATCGGCGCTCTTGCAGGAGCATGCATTTTGTGCAAGAAAAAATGAATTATTACCATATGGCTTTGAAATAAGTATTGTGATGCATCTATTTATATCTGATGTTCACCACTAGAGACACAATTATTTCATATCATTGGTTGTACTTGGTACAGTCCGAATTAAAAAAAAACAACCCGTTTCACACTGAAGGCATCTAATGCTATAGACCGTGCTTATACAGAAAAAGGTCAGTCGTTGAGCTGACGTATTTTAAGTGATTAAAGTTGTAACACAAGAATTAGTCGATGTCAAAACATTTATACATTTGAATCTGTTATAACCACAGCTAATTCAAACACAAGACGAATTCCAAAAAGAAACCAATTTGAGAGATCATGTGGTTAATGATGAAATGGGTTTCTGCGGTTGTTTATAAAAAAAGAAAACTAGGCTTCGGAGCATGGGAAGATGGGAGGATGGAAACACAGATTTCAGTGACCACATTGGCAGCAATGATTTAAGTAGAAAGACTCGCAACGATAATTCAGGGCGTTAGGGAGTGAACGAAAAAGTTGGATCCGGGATAGTTTTCTCAGAATTACTCACCATACCACGTGTTACAGAAACGAGTAACAGAGACAATTTACTTTGAACACATCGCTAAGTGGCTGATGTGTGCGTGGGATGGGTTTCATTTCAGATAAGAGGAGAATTGAGATGTTTTCCAAGAGAAGGTGCGATCTCTGCAACAAGAACTGGTCACACCTAAATGGACACTGACAAGAGAATTTTGATAGAGGCATTCGGGAGTGTTTAAACTGGCGTGGTGCGGATGGATGTGAGGCAACTCGAGCAGCAGGTCAGTGAGTATAGGGACTGGAGAAGAAATTGAGACGAAAGCAAATATAAGTAAGATGAACAGCAGTTAGGGAGAGGCTTGCCGAGGTCAACGGAACTGTAGGCTTAGAAAATATATGTTTAATGCAAGAAATATAGTGGATAAAATGCATGAACTTAGAGTCGAGCTGATTTCATGCAATCATGATGTTGCTATCACCATCACGTGATTGAAGGAGGGAAAGGTTTGACAACTTAACGTTCTGGGCGATGTTTTGTATGAGACAAAGCATGAAGCAAAATATATGTGGCAGTTACCTAAGGAGAAAATGCCAGCTGTTTTGAGGCAGGACACCATGAAATGATCTTGCAGTGAGGCTTTATGGGTAACGCTCAATGATAGGAAGAATGCGATCACAACGCTGGGATTCCACAACAGACTCCAAGCTGTCAGCGGAAAATAGAGGAATACGTAACAGAAATTGGTTTTGCTGAAAGAAGACAGAGGATGGTCCTTAATGGGAAATATTCATTTTGGAGTTCAGTTAGTAGTGAGGTACCGCAAAGGTTTGTTTTGGATCCATTGTTGTTTGTCATTTATACTAATTACCTGCAAGAAGGCATACAAGAATAGGTTAGCAAATGTGCGGATGGTTCTAATGCCGGGAGAGTTGTAGATAGTGACGATGGATGTTGGAGGTTAAAGACAGACATAGATAAGCTGCAGAGCTGGGCCAGGAGGTGGAAAATGGATGTTAATGCTGAAAAGTGATTCAATTTGGAAGGAGTAACAGGAATACAGAGTACTGGCCTAATGGAATGATTTCTGGTAGTGTAGAGGAGCAGAAAGATATCTGTGCACAGATATATAGATCTTTGAAAGTTTCCACGCCAGTGGATAGGGCTGTTAAGAAGTAATACGCTGTTCTATGTTTTATTGGTCAAGGGACTGAGTTTCAGAACCATGAGGTCATGATGCAGCTCTAAAATGTCTGGCGCGGCCACATTTGGAATATTGTGCACAGTTCTGGTCCCTGCATTATAGTAATGATATGGAAGCTTTGGAAAGGGTTCAGATAAGATTGAATGGCATGTTGCCTGGTATGAAAGATAGATCTTATGAGAGAAGGCTGAGGGACTTGAGACTGTTTTCATTCGGGAGAAGAAGGTTGAGAGGCGACTTAATTGAGGCATATTAGATGATCAGAAGTTTAGATAGTTTGGACAGTGAGAGTATTTTTCCGAGAATGTCTGTGGCCAGCACAAGGAGACATAGATGTAAATTCAGGAGTTCCTATAGGACAGATGTCAGAGATTTTTCTTTACTCAGAGTTGTGCAACGCACTGCCTGCAACAGTTGTAGATTCACCAACGTTAAAGGTACTTGAATGTTCATTGGATAGGCATGAAGACTAGAATGGAGTAGTGCAGGTTAGATAGACTTCAGATTGTTACAACAGAGCTGCACATCATCGAGGGCCGAACGGCCTATACTGTGCTATAATTTTCTGTGGACTAGATTTGCAGTCAGATAGTGAAAAGATTTGAAAATAAAAGCGTTATACAGTCATACATCAAGGATGCAGACACGTTGGTCCCACTCGTTCATGCCAAAGAGATACCCCACCTAACCTTCTCCCATTGCCAGCACTTGGCTCTTTACCTCTCTAAAAGGTTCCCAATATTATACCCATCCAGATGTCTTAAATTTCTCTACATTGACTGGGACACCGTTAGTGCTGGGTTAGTGGATGGGGAGACATTTCGACTTGTTTCCAGGGCTTTTATTTTTTGAAATACTATAAGGACGGCAGTCAAATGAGGAAGGAGAACGTAGTGGATCTGAAGTTGGGAAATGAGCCTGGCCAGGTGATCAAGGCTTCAGTGGATGACTAATTTCTGAATTATGACTACAAATTTGTATATTTTGTGTAATTGTGGATAAGGACAGGCGTGTAGTTCACATGAACGTATAAAATTAATGGAAAGCCAAACATAATGCAATGAGGCAAAATAAGAAATTGCTGATGGAGAACGCCTCCTTGAGGGTAAATCCACATCTGACTTGTGGGAATCCTATTGATCAGAGTGTAGGACATGCATGTTCGTGTAAAAACGAAGAAAAGTAATGGCAGGAATAGGGAAACTTGGATGACACGGAAGAGTGTCAGCTTAGTTTGAAAGAAACGAAGAAGCATGCAGAATGTCTGGGCAAGGAGAAATAGACGAAGTCCTTGAAGAATATAGAGAAACTGGGAAGGAATTCAAACGGGGAGTTAAGAGAGCTAAAAGGAGGGTTAAAAGCTAAAATATCCTTGGCTAGCAGAGATAAGATGAATCCAAAGGCATTTTAGAATGGTTACACAGGACAGCGTCGACCGACTCACGAATAAAGGAAGGAAGTTATCTGCGGAGCAAGAGCAAAAATGAGAGACTTTTTTGAGTACGTTAGATGAGTATTCTCCAAAGCGAAACATATGGGATGTTGAGGTCAAGTCATTGAGCCTTGAAGTTGTCAAGTTGTGTGCCAGTTGTATGGGACATTGGTGAAGCTGAAAATGTCAATTTGTGTTCAGTTTTGGTCACCTATCTCCTGGAGGAATGTTAAACAATTGGGAAGAGTGCATAGAAAACTTACAAGGATTTTGCGATGACTCAAGAATCTGAGTGATTGCTTTACATAGAGACATTTGGCAAGCTAGGGTTTTCTTTCTTTATAGCGTGGCAAACTGAGGGGGCATTTTAAAGAACTGCACAAGGTCAAGAGAGGCAGGGAGAGGGTGAATGCACTCCGTCTTTTCTAACATTAGGGAATTGAAGACTAACCGGCGTCAGTTCAAGGTTAGAGGGGCATGAATAAAAGCGAACCTGTGGAGCGACTCAATTGCACAGAAGGTTCTATGCATGTAGAAAAAGCTGCCAAAGGTCGTTGTTATCGTGGATACACTTAAAACATTTAAAAGGCATTTGGATAAATGCATGGATAGGAAATGATTAGAAATAGACTGGCCCAGTGCAGGGAAGTGGGATTAGAATAGTTGTACATTGTCTTCAGCATTGATCACTTTGGAAGAGAGTGGTGCTGGAAAAGCACAACTAGTCAGGCAGCATCCGAGGAGCAGTACAATTGACGTTTCAAGCATAAGACCTCCATCAGGACTGAGGCTTGTGGCCCAAGGGGCCTGAGAGATAAATTGGATGGGAGTATGTGCATGGCAAGTTGAGATTAGAGTTCGTGTTCAGGTTAGAATCAGTGCCTTAACCCTAACTCTGACACTCATACCCCAGCTCCTCCCCTCCCATTTATGTGTTAGCCACCTTGGCCCAGAAGCATCATTCCTGTTTGAGAATTCATCCAGTAAAAATCGATTCTACAAGTCGTCGAATGCTGCCTGACCAGCTGTGCTTTTCTAGCACCACACACTTCGACTCTGATCTACAGCATCTCTAGTCCTCAATTCATCCATGGATCAGTTTGCTGAAAAGGCCCTGTATGCCTGCTTTAGGGATCTACTGTTCTAACTATCATGAGATCATTCTGTTGAATTATCTATTGATATTGTAGAAGTTCGTATTCAAACTAAAGCACTGCTGTCTCACTTAAAACTGATGCACCCTGTCTGATCCAAACTCTCGTACCAATATATGATAAGATCATGGCTATTCGGTGGTGGTGTCACCACCACTTTCCCGCCTGCCCTGATGTGTTTTGACTCAATTACAGAATGTTGGAAGTCTCCATTAAGAAAAAGAGCCCTGGATGTTTGCTGCATTTCGACTGCAATGATTTTAAGTGCCGTAAACCTTTATAACCAAACCAAATATTTCAATCTTGCATGGCCATGTCACGTTTATTGTCTCAAACATTCCCTTTTCTCTTTACTGCTGAACAGTCGATCTCTTTTATAGATGTGCTGGACATGTGTAGTCAAGTATAGAATTACAGCAATGCACTGAAAAATGTGTAATGCTTCCACACAAGAGGTACCAAGCTAGCAGGGTACTAAAAATGCTTCTGTACAAAGTAGGAAGAGAAGTAAACGTTAAAAAGCTTAGCATTACTTTACAGAATCTCAGAACAACTAATAAATCAGTAAGAGTTAACATTAAGACTTTTCACAGTTTAAGCTATTATCATATAGGAATAAGATAAAATTTCAACAAGACTTTGGTGAGTTCTACACTTGTCTCGCTCAGTTGTCTGTTCTTGACGTCTCCCCCACAGATTCCATCTATGGTGCTGAAACGGCAACCACTTTCGTGAGTATATTTCCTGCAGGATGCATTTGCAATCCAAGCTGAGATAACGTCATTAAGTGCATAGAGACCAGTTTACGTACGGCCAAGAGACCAGACTGAGAGTTGCGAAGAGACCAGGCTAGGACCCGCCACAAGCCACTGGGAGACCAGTTCAGCGCCAACCGTGAACTGCTGAAGGACCAGACTCAGAGATACCGATAGACCAGGCTGGCACACGCCACGAGCCAGCAAGGGTCCATGCCGAAACGCACCATTAGACGGAGAGAGGCCAGACTGAAAGCTGTGGAGAGAACAATGAGGTGAAATGGAGAAATAAAGGAGTAGAACAGAGAAGGAAACAGAACGTGCGGAGGAGCACCGGCTGGAGCATCAGACGCTGCTACTACTACTCCAGGTTATCACCTTTTCCGTATTAAATGAGTATTCTGTTTCTGTTATATTGTGAAGTGAGCAGAAAGTGTCCCCAACTTGATGGAGGGACGATTGTTGACAACAGTTAAATTCGTTTGTTCTTCTCATAAGACCTAAAGTATTTTCTGTGTTGATAATCTTGAACTGAAATGTTTAACCTCGATTGAGCACAGTCATTTAGTTTAGTTTGCTACATTGGACTCTGCACACCCTTCCTCAACTCCAGCCTTCTGCCAACAAAATTGGACAAATCGATTGCTGCAGTCAATTACAGTATAGGAAGTGTAAGTGCCACTGATTAACTGAGCTAGAATGTAATCTAATACCAACAGTTCTTTTGTTTCCACTAATGTCTACAGTGACACTTGATCAAAATTTAATATTTGGAGAGATTTTTTTCAGTGCATTCAGGCAATAGCTTTGGCCAAACGTTGCTACAAGTGGGAATCATGTTCATGACATTCGGTGGATTCGAAAAGAAAAAACAACATTTTACTTAATTTGTTGTTTTGTGTCAAATTCTAATAACTAATTTAAGGTGACGCCGTTGATTATTACTTTTCGGTGAAAATAAAAGTTAAATGTCTCAATTAATGGAAATATATTTTTGTTTGTTCATTTTCTGGTTGGTGCTGTTTATTTGCGATAGTCACATCAACGGAATTTGAATATCACACTCAATACATGACGCTTAACTGGTACACATGACATTAAATCGCTCCTTCTCTCCCATATTCGAGAAATATGAACCCTTGGGATTTTAATGCAGAATCTTAACTGGAACTATGCATTTTTCTCGCACGTCGAGCATTCGAGACAATCGTTTTGTGCATGTGTGCATTTCTGCGAAACTCAAAAAAACAAACCAACTTAATGTTTGTCATTGGTTTTAACGGAGACTACCATGGGTATCTACCCATCATATTTTATACATGCATCAATAAAATCCATCTCAAACTGAAATATTCTTCTGGTAAGCCTTTGCGCCTTGCAAAAGAGGCAAAATCATGAGGAACAACCTCTTTCTCAATTTGTTCCCTCGAATTTATAAAGCAGTGTTGTGGGTTGATTTGTCTGTTATTGGCGTGAACGAACATAGCAGGATATGTTCAGGTCCACATTCCAGTATTCCTAAGCAGCAGATTAGTAGTGCTGACTGGGGCTTGAGTGTATTCTTAAAGTCACATCAAGTTATTCAGCCAGGACCACTGTTTGTGACATTTTGCAATCAGCTTGGAGAAGACTTTGAAAATATCTTTCAACTGACATCTGATTTTTGTCTCTGTCATTTCGTATTTACACGTATTCGAGCATGAACCGAAAAGTTCCAGCTTATACGTGCGTTCCTGCAGAATGCATTTTGTTGGGATTGATCATTTTCGAAGAGCTTTCACTTAAAATTTGCAGAAGTACAAAACTTAAAATGTACGTCAGCCACAACAGCAGGAACCTGACTGAAATGGCAACTTCTAAAACCGTGGAGTTTGCCCTGCTCTCCATTTCTGTGCAGCGTTTATTAATTTCATTTTTCTGGGATCGGAGTGTCCTGCAGCTCTAGTAGCAACTTTACTATGTTTGACAGTCAGTACATGAAGCAACAAAATATGGAGAAACAGGAGACATGGGGTGAGAATGCTGTCAAAAGTTTGAAAGAAACTCCATCCAACCGAATTGTAAATATGTTTTATGCTGCAGCAACAGCCTACATTACTAAGGATGTATAAGAGTTCATATAACAAGTAAAATGGCATGATAATCCAAAACATAGCATGCAAAGTTTACCTATAACTACAAACCCCAAACTTTCTGTGCAGAATTTCGATTTCTGTTCCAGCTAACATATGGTTAGATCCCGATCAAAGGTTAAAGCGACAGTCATCCAGACAGAACTGTTTCGGAACAGTAGGTCAGAAAATTTACCAGACATCATGCCGATGTGGTGTTCTATAAATTGGTTGAAAAATGAATTGCTAGAAGCTGTCTTCGTGTCACTGCAACGATAATAACAAGGCATTCTGGAGTTATACATCACTCAAGCAGATGGTCTTTTGTCCACGCCTTGCACCCAGTTCAATGGTCAATTGAGTCGACGATGTCAATAGCAAACAAATTCAACGAACAGCGAATTCCACCAGAATTGGTATTTTATTCACCGATGTTACCAGAGAATCAGTACAGTAAGTGGTGTGTGTGTGTGAAGGTGTCCATGTTTTTATGAAGACATATCTGTGAATATATGTGTGGGTGTGTGTGTGTGTGTGTGTGTGTGTGTGTGTGTGTGTGTGTGTGTGTGTGTGTGTGTGTGTGTGTGTGTGTGTGTGTGTGTGTGTGTGTGTATGTGTGACGGAGCATACGTATTTGTATATGTCTGCATCATAATGCATGTGTGCATTTGTTTCTGGGGGTGCGTTTGTGAATCAGCACGTATGCGAGTGTGTGTTATTAATTATTTGCATGTGTGCATCAATATGTATTTGTGTGTGTATAAGTGTGTTTGAATGAGCGTGTGTGAATGTGTGTGTGAGAGTCACTGTCTCTGTGTGCAGCGCATGTGTGTATTTGTTTGTATAACGTGATTGTGTATGAAAATTATCCCTTACTTTTTGACATTATTAATAAATGAACACACTCTGATATTGGATCCATTGAATTCGTGCTCCAGTCATCACAGTGAGGAGCTTGGCAGAAAATGTGGAAAGCACATTCAATTTTGGCTTTCTGCTGCAGGCTCGGCTGTTCAGTGCATATCAGGAATTTTTTTGCCATGTGGCTTGTTTTATCATTAAATAATCCATGACAGCTTCTGAGCATTAGCAGAAATGGATTCTGCACTACTAATGCATCCTGCACCTTAATCAGATCATGGCCAATTTCAATGTAAGCAAGATCAGTGAATTTGGTGCTGTCGCCTTCAATTGCTTTGCAAATTGTAAAATATCAATATGTGTTTTGGAACTTTTACAATCATTGTGCGTATTTTTTAAATTAGATATCCTCAGCTGATGTCATAAAAAAACTGTCATCCGTTCCTCACACATACCACCTCTCAGTAATATCCAGTAAAAAATGTTTTCAGGGTTTGCAAATCATCCCCAAATTCCACATCTGTTATCTCATCTAGCATTAAGATTCCACATGGTTGGGTGCTCTTGAAGGTGAGATTGCATGAAATCTAGAAGGATCTGGCAAATTGGATACATAATTGGCTTTATTGATAGACGCAAAGGTAATAGTGGAATGATGCTGGTTGGACTGGAGTCCTTTGACGAATGGAATGTCCCACGGGTCAATGTTTGGCCCAATGACGTTTGCTATTGATACTAATAATGCAAATGAAAATATACAAGCTACGCTTACTAGTTTTGCAGAAGTCTCAAAATTGTGTGATATCGTGGACAGCAAGGAAGATTATCAGAAATTGCAGTCAACCCTTGACCAGCTGAGGAAGTGGGCTAATAAACAGCAAATAAAGTTTAATACACATATGTGTGAGGTCTTGCATTTTGGAAAGTCAAGTTCAGGAATAGTTTCATGGTGAGTAGCAGGGCCTTACGGAATGCAATGGAACAGAAGGGCTTTGGAGTTCATGTGCATGGTTCTGTGAAATTGGAATCAGATATACACACAGAAGTGAAGACGGCTTTAGGTATGTTGGCCTTCAGCAGTCAGTGCTTGGTGAATAAAAGTTAGGAAGTTACGTTGCAGTTGTTCGGGCTGTTGGTGAGATGGAACTTGGAGTATTTCGTTCAGTTCTGATTACCTTACTGAAGAAAGTATGTTTTAGAATTGGATTTGGACAAGCGAGGATATTTTCTTTAGAGTGTAGGACACTAAGATGGGATCTCATCTAAGTGTATAAGAGAATAAGAGGCATACATAGTTGGAATACACTTTTGTTTCCCAGGGTTGGACAACAAGGTAAAGATAGCATCAGTTTACATTTAGACTGGAAAGATTAAAAGGGAACCTGAGGAGTAACTTTTTAACACAAATGTTGGGACGTATGTGGAATAAGATGTCTATCTATGTAGTTGGGCCGTGTGTATTAACGGCATTTAAAAGGAATTTGGGCATTTGCGTGAATAGAAAATGTTTGGAAGGATATGGGCCACGTGCAGGGAAAAAGGTTCAGCATTGATCGATGTTTTGGTTGGCATGGCCCAGTCTGCGCCAAGGGGCCTGTCTCTGTGCTGTGGGTGTCTATGCTTCTATGACTGCATTTAATAGATTTTTCTTTATTCTAGCTGTTTTCTTCCGATTTTCAGATCTTGTTCGGTATGTGAATGTAACCACAGAGATGACGGGTTAATCTTAGAATGAGAGATCGAGCAGTTATAGCATCAGCAAATCATAGAGATATAGATCACGGAAGCTGAACCTTCACTCCTAATCGGCCATTCCAAACAGATATTCTGAATTAATCTCGTCTTATTTACCAGCACTTTTGCTCATATTCTTCTAAACACCTCCTATCCACATACTCCTGATATATTTTAAATATTGCAGTTGATCAACCTCCACCACTTACTTAGTTAGCTACATCCTGACACAACACCACACCCTTCGCCAAAACGTTTCCCTTAGATACCTTTTAAAGGTTCCCCTATCACTCTAATCCTATGCCCTCTCCTTCTGGAATTCCCCCCAAACCAGGAACAAAGACCCGGTCTCTGTACCCAAGCCATGTCTCTCATAATTATATAAACCAACGTTAATTCATAAATGACCATCTGACACTCCGGGGATAAAGGAACTGTCCCACCTTATTCAGTCTCTCCCTGAAGCTCAAAACCGTGAAACCGGACAAGATCGTCGTATATCTTATCTGAACTCTTTCAAGTTTCACAGCATAGTTCCTTCAGTGACCAGAATTGCACAAAATATTCCGAAAATAACTGAAACAATGTTGTGTGCAGCCGTGACATGAGCTCGCAAATCAATGTACTGCCCAATAGCCTATCACGAGGGATAATAATTTTAAGTTGATTATAGGAAGGTTTAATGCAGATTCCAGAGGTAAGTTCTTTACAGAGTGGTGGATGCGTGGGATGCACTGCCAGCAGTGATGCTACAGTCAGACACATTATGGACACTAAAGCGACTTTTGTATAGGCACAGGGATGACTGCAAAATTAAGAGTATGTAAGTTAGTTTTATCTGACAGCAGGATAAATATTCGGCACAACATCGACGGGTGAAGTACCTGCACTGCGTTGTATCGTTCTATGTTCTGTGTTCTACGAGTTATGTTCTATACAGCCTATCAACGACCCACTTTCAAGGGATTATGTATCTTGCTTCCCAAGGTACCTTGCCCTATTTGTTCAGGAATACTCCCAAGAAACTTACCCATTCACGGAATTAGTCCTGTCCTGATTTGCTTTTCCAAACATTGCCACTACTTCTATGTTCTGAACTGCATTGATACTTGACCAAGCATTCCTCAAATGTTAATATTTCTTTCAAATAAATGTCTGAGGGTCTGGATGCACATCAACTTCTTTAAGACAGGATATTCGATAGGACTCAATTTCCCCAGCAGCGGAAAACCAGCGTGGCGTGAAGAGATCTGAGCACTACCCCATAGGAAGGAACGTTGGTGATGGAGGGAGTAAACATTGAATGACAAAATAATACCATTCCTTCAATGTTAAGTTAAGATGATTAAATAAATTAAGCTTTTTTTCCTCGAGACTTTAGAAGATCAGAGATCTGATGGAAACCTTTCAGCTAGCAGTGGTAGAATGGGGAGTGGTAAAGGTCGATTAATATCCATTTATTCTGCTGATTGGATATTTTCGAACTAGTGGACAGAGTCTCACATTTAGGGTCAGCGTGCTCAGGAGAGATGTTAAGAAGAGTGTCGACACACAAAGGATCATGGAATTTTGAAACGGTGTTCCAGAAGCCACAGGGAATTATGTATCAGTTGTCTGATTTCTTTTCTTTATATGGTTGAATTTGCAAGTTCTCTGTTAATTATATTTGAACAGACTACGTGACGAAGTGAGCTTTTCTGGGTGTTTGGTTTAATGACAGAATGATTCAGCACCGTGTTGCAATATTATATTTAAAACTGAGATACATAGGTAGTTGAGTATTGAGGGGATCAAAGAAAGTGGGAGGTCGAAACTTATCAGCCCTGATTGAATGGTGAAACAGTCTCCATTGGTCAACTGACCCTTTTTTTCCTCTGACATCTTATGGTTTTGTGGTCCAGAAAAGAGTGAGGAAATCGAACGACATATAAGTATGTCAATTGCGATGATATTGCAATTGCACAGGCGTGAGTACCTGAATGGTCTCTTCTCCTTCGATGTTCCTACCGAGAGTACACGGTGTGATATATTCATGCCCAGCAAGATCAATCAAAGCCACAACTGCAATTCCGATCATAGGCTGCACCAGCATAGGGACAGGCATCCATTGAGAAAACGCAACACATCTTTCAGTCATTCTTCTCCTTCTCCTTCAAGCAGTAATCTGCCAGAGAACAGTTGTGAATTGTAAACGTTCTGAGCACACGACAGTTGATAATGATCCCGGATTCATTGCAGTTGGTCTCTTGTTGGAACTGTTAAAGGGACAGTTCCCTCACCAAGAGCAGCAGCAACTTGGAGCAGATACGAAAGCTGAACTTCCAGACTGTTCTTTAATAATCAGAAGCTTGTCGCTGATGTGCACAAAAGACAAATCATATGTTCTGTTAACGTTGATAATTGTATTCAAGTTTTGCTCATTTTAAAGACAATTCATTAAGACCAAATGTAACTTGAATGTACGATTAAGCGTTTATGTCAATCAGTTATTTCTCAGGGATTCACGTTGGTTTGGTTGTTTTCAATGTGATATGATATTTTTCAATAAAGCATCAGCACGAAGTGTTGCTTTATTGGATTTAGGAGTAAGGTTCACAGGTATGAAACAAATAAAACATAAATGTAAAGAAAAGGATAAGCCGTTCAGTCCAGTGTGTCACTGCGAGCACTTTGTGGGAGAACTGAAAAGAGCCAGCGCAGGAACGATGGTTTACTTCGCTTGTCCAGTTTGAGCATTTCCTGCGAAGCCTCATGATGTCAACAACTATACAGTTGGACCTCACTGTTCACTGATAAATGACTGATTGATAGAAAAGCTTAATATTGAATTTCAGTTCCATTTCATCTTAGTTTGTGAAATGACGTGATAATGAACACAACTTGGATCCAATCTTCAACGTTGATCTCCGGTTATTAACTACAGAACAGCGCCTCATTTGGTATAAAGTGCCTCCCTGTTACAGTCGGCTCATCGTCACTCGGAAAGACTCTATAGTGAAAGATGAAATCACTGGTTTTGCTGCAAATCGTTCTGGTGCTTGTCGAGCCAAGCATAGCAGATGGGCAACCAAGACCAAGGCTTTTCTTTACTGGTTAGTACATTTATTTGAAAACAGACTAGAACACCACCAGCCCCTCAAACGTGTGCTGTTCGTCAATTGAATTTTGACTGATGTTTTGCCTTCTTTCAATCAGGCCGAATTCCCATCTGCACCTGCTCTGAATGAATAGTTATCATCCCATTTTGGAATATTTTTGAGGAAATTTAAAATTTAATTTGCTGATTATCGACCCTCAAAACCTATTCCCGAATAAGCTGTTGAAAAGGGAGACGTTTAAAAATCGCTCTTTGACCCGCCGCTCCCGAACTCTTCAACACCCTCCAGTCCTGATAACGCTTCTGGATGCCCAATACTACTCTAATTCTGATGAATTCTAAGAGATTAGGCAGTGAGTCGTTGTTTGCATTTTATTCAACTGCCTTAGCCCCAGGTTGTGGAATGCACTCCGTACAAACACAACGTATTCGAGTAAAAAGTGCTTAAAAAAATGACAAATGGGCGGTAAGGCGGTTCAGTGGTTCGCACTGAGGCCTCAAAGCACCAGCGTCCCTGTTCGATTCCAGCCTCTGGTGACTGTCTATGTGGAGTTGGCATATTCTCCCCGTGTCTGCGTGGGTTTTCTCTGGGTGGTTCGATTTTTCTCCCACAGTCCAAAGATCTCCAGGTCAGTTGGACAGTCCATGCTGGTGCTTGGTGCATTAGTCAGGGAGAACTGTGTCTGGGTGGATTTCTCTTCGGCGGGTCGATATGTACTTGTTTCCACACTGTAGAGAATCTAATCGAAAAGGGCGTGGTAACCTGTTCAATTGTAAATTTTTCTGTATTGTTTTATTCCTGTTTGAAAGAAAACACTGTTCACAGAGTTATTTTACGTATCCATTGATTAAGTCACACTGGGAGCACTTTTGCAGTTCTGGTCCCTCTGCCCCTAGGTCGGATGCTATTTTGAACAATTAAGGGATGGCCTTGATCTCCCTGGGTAAGACAACACGACACCCGTGTGAAGCTTCATATTCTTTATATCTCTCGGTTTTACCTTACTTAGTCCACACTGGGATAGGACCTTGTATCCATCGCCCTTAGTTACTCTCCACCTTGTTAACTGTACATAGAGATGGTTCAATCTGCCTTTGTATAACCACATTGTACATGCTTCTGGACTCCACATCTCTCAGTTCGGTGACTTTGCAGAGCAGTGCACAGTCCTCTGCCATTGACTACATTGGGAGCCAGTGGACAGTTCTTATGTATATATCCCTTCATAACAGCACTGACAGCATTGGTTGCGGTATCATCTTTACACCCGTTGATCAGGCCACATTGAGAATACTGTGCAAATCTCAGGTGTCCACCTCCTCGATTGAATCAGTCTAGCTTCACTGGATAAAGTGCTGGATGTCATTATACTTGATTTAGTGACACACTGAGTGTTAATTGTTTTGCTGTGTACATCACTGTACTATCCTTTCTCTTTAATAGGTTTCTTCAAAGCTTGTGCATTTGAGAAAGGAATCTGCAAACGATCCCCTTGTCTTCAGCATGAAATCCCGGTAATGGGCATGTGTGTCATCGGAGGATACTGCTGCAAGAGAAAATCGATGTGAAGCAAAATGACTCTAAAGAGAAAAACGTGAGACGGACCAATTGATTTCTGTAAATTGTTTATGTTCTATTGTGTGGATCAAATGAAACTTGACCTGCTGCTTTCTGAATAGTATCAATAAACTTCGTTGCATTGTCTGTTGTCCATGACCTAGCGTTTTTTTTTCATCCATTTGATCGGAAGGAGGGAAGATCATAGAAAATCAAAACAGACAGGATCATTAACAAAAAGGAGTTCCAACAACGCGAGGCTCACTGAATCACATCATGCATATATCACCACCTGTGTGGAGGGCCTGTCATATTGGAAGATATGGTAAAGAAAGCTTCCTGCTGGTTCCCACCAATCACCCTCCTTCATCTGATGGTCTTGTCCTATGCAATGTTAAAAAATAATCATAAACCATTAGTGAGAAGCAAGCTCTCCTAATCCATTCTGACATTCGAACATGAATCGACTACACCCTGTAAGTCTTGTTTTGTCCAATGATTATTCCAATTACCCGACGTCTGAACGCCAAAATATTCCTGGCGAGGGAAACTGCAAAAAGGGAATATCGTTCTTGCCTTCCTTCTTACGATTTTCCTGCCTCAAATACATCTGTCCACATCATCATTAGTAGGAATACAGATCCCTCAGTCTGGCGAAGATAAAATGTTGCCTTCGCTGAGAATACAGTTCTGTTGGTGGATATAGTCATTGTGCCAAATAGAGCAGAAACTGGACAGATCGTGAAGCTAAAATCTGGGCATTCATGTTGCTTCAATGGCGCTTAATACATTAACAATCTCTTAAATCATCGGAGGGCATATGCTTCATGCATAATTATCTCAGAGCATCCCTGGCAGACCTCTGACAAATCATCCCACCTTGGCTTGTGAGGAGATCTCCAGGAAAGTTTGGAGCTTCTCTGCAGCTCATCGTGACATGGGACACTGTTGTTTCTGAGCTTCCGTGGTGCTGGGAGCAGATTTTGCCTTTGGATTTGGTTGTGAAATATACACTCTGTTTTCATAGAATCCCAAAAGTGAAGAAACAGGTTTTTGACCCAATTGGCCCATTCCAACATTCAGAAGAGTATCACACCTAGATGCAGTCCGCTGTCCTACAAACTTACATTGCTCCTGGCTAATACATCTGCCCTAAAAAAGTCCCTGAGCTCTATGGAATATTTAGCAAGGCCAATTCACCTAACCTGAACATTTTTGATCTGTGGGAGGAAACCGCAAAACCCAGAGGAAACCCACGCAGATACTGGGAATTGAGTGTATGCAGGTGCTGCCAGAGCTGCTGAGTTGCTCCGGATGTTTCCCATTTTATTTTTCTCTGAGCCAGAAGGTTCTGTTTCAAATTCCACTCATTACAATGGCTTTTCCCAACATGTCCAGCTGATGAATGACCCGTGCAATGGATAGAGCAATGACAGACTGCCCTCCCATAATCCAACGTGACTGTGAAAAGCTTGTCTCTCGGCTCGTGTTGTGCTTCAAAGGGAAGTACGAAATTCCCTCGGGGGCTGGGATAGAACCAGCCTCTTTTCCAAACGCAGAGCTTAATGGGCATAGGATTCAGGATTCCTCTTCCTCCTTCTATGCAGGCCAGGAGACAGAGGTTTGATTTAGGCTGCAGGAGAGATGGGAACATGTTTTTCACTCTCAACGCTGAAGTTATGTCCCCAATGTTGCACACAGCACCCCGTATTTCTCTTCATTCTTTTCTGTCCCCATTCCTTCAGCCCTCCTGTCAAAGATGTAAATCCCCAACAAGAGGGAACAGACACCCACTGACCTATACTCTGAAAACGCTGACCCCAGTGTGTGGCCCATCCAGATCAGAAAGAAAATTTCCTTCTACTTCCATTTCGTGAACGTGGCTGAGCCAAAACTCTACGTGTTCGGGTTGATCTCCCTGTATTTATGCGTTTTAATATGAGCTTGAGGTACTCACTTTGAGTTGCACTGTTCGATGTTTGGATGAATTACGGCAATAGGCTGTTCCATCAAATACCATTGCAGAGCGTGTCTGTCAAAACTCTCCAAATGTTGTCAGAACAAACCAACCGAGGCAGCACTCACTATGAATTTCAAGTTTCATCTGGTTCCATTTCTTATGAGCTAGGCCAGACCATTCACAATATTCTTAAGCATGCAGCCACAGACCATAAGTTTGCAATTGGTTTCAGTAAGTGTGCAGCGACATTTACCCGGACTAAGATAACTAGGTTGATTACTACATTTTAATGCAGACAAACATTTATTCACAAAACTGGACAACGAACCACAAAGAACAGATTGAAGAATTCCTACAGAACTCACGCTATCCAACTCAATTAAATTATGCTGTTCCGAATATACACAACAGTCCCAATAAGCAAACTCACTTTAAAAATCGGTATAAATAGAAAACATGCTTACAGATTGAAGTTGAATGGCAGAAAAGAGAGAGAGTTTCCACACAGCTCCTTGTTCAAGTCCCGACCAGTTCAAGAATGAACTAAAACTGCTTAGATCAGTTCAGCTATCTAGAGATCTGGCCACTCCCCTTCCATTAATCAGGTCACTTCCAAAACATGACCACTTTGGCCTGAAGTCTGATCTGTTTACATATAAACTGAAAGCCTCACAAAATCATTTTCATCTCTGCACCAAATCAGACTGATCGAAACCCGGCCTGGTTTATTGCCGCCTGTAAAAAGAAATCAAGGCCAGAGTCTTCTTGAGCCACAGAACAGTTTTTCCGAATAAAGAAAGGTAGCTTTCTGACTATTATTCACTTACAAAATGAAACATCAACTTCAAACGATGGCTTCATTTTTAACCTTTCACAACACGGTTAGTCTGAACACATAAACATACACTTTACTAAGTATAAACATGCAAACATGCGCAACTGTATGCAAATGCAGGCCGTGATGCATTTCCTTGTCTCATCCGAGTTTTCATAACGCATCAGAAATCATGTTTTCACGAGTTGTCACATGCACAACTCTGACCTTGAATCGCTTGTAACAATACACTCCATTAAAAAAGTCTGGATTTTTGACCTGACATTTTTCCAAAAAAAATGTGAATTTGTTGTGATTTGTTTGTACAATTGTCTCAGATCACTTGCTGGTAAATACTAAAATGTTGTAACGCCAAAACTATGTTGAAAGACTCTTTCTCCACCGTTAACTTACTCCCAATTGGTGAACTAGCTACATCACATATAAGGATAAATCATATTCCTGGAGCTGAGTCTGTCCAGTATTCCCACCACAATATCTCCACAATTCTCTGGTCTCTCCAGACGCACATCACGTAACTGAGCTCAATTTCTCTCTGTTTCCTATTGCAGAATTCCTGTTTCCAGCACATTTTATGGCAATTATCTCTCGGGAGTGCAAATCTCCTCATCCATCATCATTACAGACTGAGAGGATCCTGTGTCCCTTAATATTACAAGCCCGCTAGATATTACCTTTGGCCTACGTGTATACTCTCGAACCCTGCATGGGTATTTTTAAGCAGATCTAGCACTTCCTCCTTAGTCAACCTCTGATCATCTTGTACACTTTGAGAGAGTTGTGTAACTTCACTTTTGCTTTTTGTTATTAGACAACGAACGTTCCAGGCTTTTCTGATTTTCCAACATCTGGCTTTCTCCGATCCCACCAATACTGTGATTTCGTGTGTCCCACTTTATGACAATAAAAACACCGAAGCCTCTTAAGTTATTCGTCCCCGTCAAGGATTTATTGTTTTCATCCTGTGGTAAGTTATCCTTCTGATCTTCAATAAGATGTGCCTTTCCCTTTCCACGTGAGGATTTCTCTTTTCCCCTGTTTCTATGCCTCATGGACTGAAATTGATTATAAAAGACAAACCGTGCTTTATAGACCAGCTCATAGACATCAGCCACTTGAGATGCTAAACTTACTGTTTTAACTCTCTGGTCTTCTACAGGAGTTCGCTACATATCAGGCAGTGGCTTTTTGATTTTCTCCTAAATAGTTACCTCTCTAAGTGCATCATAGGTTTGCTCAAATCTTAACGGTCCTATCCACCTGTCAAAATTACTCTGTTTGAAACTTTCATACTCCATGTAGGTTTACCCATTCTCCCTCCTTCGATTTCTGAGGCGTTGTCCATAGGATTCTGTTAGAACCTCTTACACACTTAAAATGGCTTTTGTCACCCCCTCATATTCCACAGATACCTCCACTGATAGGGATGCGCACAGCTCACTCTCCCTACCTGCAAGTTTTTCTGGACCAACAAGACCCACGTTGCCACTGACCAATGCATCTTTATAGCCACCTTTTCAAATAAGATGAAAAAGGCTTCCGCATTCTTTTCATTGAGTTTTGGCAATGCATGTACACACGTAAACAGTTTCTCATTCGGGTTCTTACTATTAGTGGCGTGTTCATCCTCACTCACTTCCTCACTAAGCCTGCACTCAACTTTATCTCCAACCTTGAACTCTAACTTTCCTTCTCAACTGTCAATTTTTGAATTTCAAAAGATTTCGGTGTTCCTCTGTCTTTTACTGCTCTCTTTTTCGTTATCTTCTACTTTTATTCATAACCGAACTGTTTCATTTCTGTTCACTGTTCCTTAACTCTTGCCTCTATCTCAAGCTGTCTCATTTGCAATTGAATTATTGCTTTCTCTGTAGATACTATTGGTTTCTCCAGCAAGTTGGAATGCTGAACTTCTGCAGGAATTATCTCTCCTTTCTGCACAAAAGCAGGCAGTTCCAATTCGAGCTTCTCTGTTATTTTCTTCAACTTGGTCTTATTCACTTTTTGCAAGAATCCAAAGGTCATTGCTTCGACATCTTGAAAACTTCTGGCTACTAAAAGAACCATTACTATCATAAGCGTTGTCTCCCCAAACAAGCCAACAACCAAAATGAAGCCACTAGCAGCTATCACTCGCTGTTTACCATCACACAAAGAGTCAGCATCTGGTACAGAATAGGCAGACGACTCAAAACATTCTTAAGCAGGCAGCCTCAGACCAAACGTTTGCAAATACAAGCTGCTTCTCATTGATCAAATTCAACTTTCACTCCGGGTTCTACAATAGATTTGCGAAATATAGAAGTTACAAATGCAAGTCTCAACAACAAGCATATTCCCAATCTAAACCTCACCCACCTGCTCCATGCCCATATCCCACCAAATCTATCCTATTCGTGAACTTTACCAAATGAGTTTAAAATGCTGTAATAGTACCCACATCCATTACATTCTCATGAAGTTCATTCTACAAACTAACCCCTCTCTGTGTTAAAAAAACTGGTTATTTTCTGAATGCCCCATGTCTCATTTTAAAGTTGTAACTCCAGACTTGAAATTCCCATCATAATAAAATGGCATTCACCAAATCATATGACGTCATGGTAGCAGATTAGATATCAGCATATTATGCGTCAATTGGACGACTCCTTCTCCGAATTTGCATGGTTCTGGGTCTTTCTCTCTTTGCCTGTGTGATTTTCTGTCTGTTTGTCAGCCTATCTGTTTGGTGGACTGACCCGTCTGGAGAGAACCAGACCTGGTCCTGTAAAAGGGCCGAATGGTTTCTGCATGATACTATTTTATGTGTTTTGGATTCTCTCTCTCTCTCTCTTTGCGTGGGCCTATTTCTCTGTCATTTTCTCTCTGTCTTTCTTTCAGAGGGAAAATGATCAGCAAGCTTCACATTGAATGGGCCGAATGGCCGAGGTCTAACACTAGTTTACGAATTTCTGTGTTTGGTCTCTCTGCCTGCTTCTCTCGTTCTATGATGAGGATGTTGCCAAGACTAGTCGGCAAGAGTTATAAGGGAAGTATTGCCAAGGTCGGACTTTATTCCTTGGAAGGTAGGTAAATGAGGGGAGATCTTATTGGGAAGTGTTAATTCAACAGGGGCAGCGATGAGTGCATGTTGTATTTTTACCCAGGGTTGGGTAAACTAGTGGCCATCGGATCCAGGTGAGCAAGGAAAGATTTATAAAACACCCGATTGGCAACCTGTTCACCCAGAAAGTGGGTGATATGTGGAATGGGATGCCAGAGAAAATGCTCGAGGCAGGTGCAGCATCAATATTTTAAAAAGCATCGGGATTTTGACATGGATGGTAAGGTGTGGAAGGATATGGACCAAACGCAGGCAATTGAATCTATCTGAGTGGGCACCATAGTCTGCATGGATCATTTTCGGCCCCAAGGACGTGTTTCCATTCTGTGTTATTCTATGACTCTATCTTAAGAAGATCAACCATGATCAGACCAAATGGTGGAACAGGTATGATTGGCTGACGAACCAGTTTCTGTTCCCTCTTTCAATCTTTGCCTGCAAATATCACAGGAGGCACTGTCAGATGGAAGACTCGCGGGAACTGGAGGATTACTGGGAGTGGAGTGAAGCTTGAAATCCGGGTCAGCCACCATTTCCTGGGAAAGCGGATACTATACTTTCACTGTGCCAGCCAACTACTCGACAAGCTTCACCCGCACGCCCACATGTGATGGTGATTCGCCTGTATGGATGACATGCCTCCGTGGCGATGGGACAGTTCTGGACAGAGACATCGCCATGAATCCAAGGATGAGGAAGAATATACTTTTCCTCTTCCTGTCAGCTCCTCCAAGCCAGGAGAGTACAGAGGGCGGAGGGAATTTTGCACCGTTTACCATCCGAGTTCCACAAGAATGGTCTCTAAAAACATTAAGAGGCAAGTAAAAAGCGGAGACCTCCAAACTGGTAAGTGGAAGAGACCATTAAAAAACAGTCTGTCAATATCACCAAAGCGTCTCAACGCCTCTCTGTTTCTTATTTTGTGTTTGTCTTGTTCTCAGACTCTCAGTCTTTTTCGACTTCTCTCTCACTCTAGCTCTGTCGTCTCTCACACACTCGGTCTTCCTATTTTCTTGCTTACTCACTCTGTCTCTCTCTTTATTACTAGTTACTAGCGGTGTACCACAGCAGTTACTAGCGGTGTACCACAAGGATCTGTTTTGGGACCATTGCTTTTTGTTATCTTTATAAATGATCTAGAGGAAGGACTTGAAAGCTGGGTAAGCAAGTTTGCGGATGACACAAAAGTCGGTGGAGTTGTGGATAGTGAGGAAGGAAGTGGTAGGTTACAGCGGGATATTGATAAGTTGCAGAGCTGGGCGGAAATGTGGCAAATGGAATTCAATGTAGCTAAGTGCGAAGTCGTTCACTTTGGTAGGAATAACAAGATGATGGATTACTGGGCTAATGGTAGGCTACTTGGTAGTGTGGATGAGCAGAGGGATCTTGGTGTCCATGTACACAGATCTCTGAAAGTTGCCACCCAGGTAAATAGTGCTGTGAGGAAGGCATATGGTGTACTGGGCTTTATTGGCAGAGGAATTGAGTTCCGGAGTCCTGAGGTCATGTTGCAGTTGTATAAGACTCTGGTGAGGCCTCATCTGGAGTATTGTGTGCAGTTTTGGTCGCCATACTATAGGAAGGATGTGGAAGCTTTAGAACGAGTGCAGAGGAGGTTTACCAGGATGTTGCCTGGAATGGTAGGAAAATCTTATGAGGAAAGGCTGAGGCACTTGGGGCTGTTCTCATTGGAGAAGAGAAGGTTTAGGGGAGATCTGATAGAAGTGTATAAGATGATTAGGGGTTTAGATAGGGTAGATACTAAGAACCTTTTACCGCTAATGGAGTCAGGTGTTACTAGGGGACATAGCTTTAAATTAAGGGGTGGTAGGTATAGGACAGATGTTAGGGGTAGATTCTTCACACAGCGGGTTGTGAGTTCATGGAATGCCCTGCCCGTATCAGTGGTGAACTCTCCTTCTTTATGGTCATTTAAGCGGGCATTGGATAGGCATTTGGAAGTTATTGGGCTAGTATAGGTTAGGTAGGATTCGGTCGGCGCAAAATCGAGGGCCGAAGGGCCTGTACTGCGCTGTATCCTTCTATGTTCTATGTTCTATGTTCTATTATCTCTTTTATTTTGCCTATACTCATGTCTCTCTATCTGACAACTTCTCATCATTCTCACTCTGCCTGTCATTTTATTGTCCTATTCACTCTCTCGCTACCCCCTTTATGTCTTACTCCTTTTCTATGTCCCTGTCTGTCTGCATTGCACTCTCTCATTTCTCTCACACATCCTCTCATTCCATCTATTTTCATTGATATATTGTTCAATCTGTATCGGTCTTTCAATCCGTCTCTCTGGCACTCTTTCTGTCATTCTCACTTTGTCTGTATCTCGGATGATTTCTATTTAAATCTCATTCTCTCACCTCAGTCTTTTCTCATCCTGACATACATTGTCTCTCATTCTGTGTCGTCTCAGTCTCACTTACCATGTAACATTATGTCGTACTGTTTGTCACTTGCCGCCTCTCACTCCCACTGCCTCACTTGTATCTGAGTGACCTTTTCTGCCAATCGCTCTTCCCCTCTCCTTTCTTACTCTCTCCAATTTTCTGTCACTCTTCCCCTGTCTGTCGCGCTCTCTGTTTCTCTATCCGTCCCCGTCTGCCTCTCTCACTCTCTCTCCATTCCTCTTTGCCGCTGACACACACGCACTCACTTGCTCCCAATTTCCATCTCTGTCTCTGTCTCTCTCACTCTCTCGTTGTAGATGTCGGGGTTCTTTGTCTACGGTCTTCACAACTATTTTTAGTTTTTGATTCCGGATTCTGCTCCCCTTGTATAGTTTCCAGCATTTTTTCCTATGAAATACATGCCTCACTCAGACGGTGAATGAAATCCTCTGCTTCACCATTTTTACTCTAAAGTGATCGGGCGATGTCAGCCGATTTGTCTTGGGTGGTGTTGTTCGACGAGAGAATATTGTGAGGAACGATTCTGTGCAAGGTCCGTCCTAACTCCTTGGAGTTGAATAGTTCTGGACCGAGCAGACCCACAACAAGACGATTAGAGCACCCTCATTCCTCGTATGATGGATCACTACCGGCTGAATCCGCGGCATCTTGAAATCAGTAAATTGTGCACCCACTCTCTGATACATCCCGGGCTTTCACCGGCACACTGCATCGGCATTTCAGAGATTCTGTCCAAATTTCATCACCTCCTTCACTGGGTTAAACTGCTGTTCGTTTTCCCAATCTCACTGGGTTAAAGAGAATTGGCTGTTCGAAGCTTTACATTTAGAATCCCTATGGTGTGGAAGCAGAATAGGGGAAGTTCTGTTCAGTGTGGATATTGAGAAGATGTGTTCATTGGCACGAGAGAATAGGATGTTAAAGCACAGCTTGAGGGTAAATGGAAGATCTTTATGAACAGTGAGAAGGAGAAACGTCTTCAGCCAGTGAGTGGAGAACCTATGCTGCTCTATGTTGCTCTGTTTCTATATCACTGCCTGTCTGCCTTTCACTCCATCATTTCTCTCATTCATTTTCCTTTCATCAGTATGTTGCTCAATCTGTCTTTGATCTTCACTCTATCTCTTTTTTCATTATTTTTTTTCTGTCACTCTCATTCTGACTGCTTCTATATATACTTTTCTCTCATGTCTCTCACTGTCGCTTCTCACTCTTGCTCACATTGTCCCACTCACTTTCTCTCGTCCCAGTTTCACTCGGTGTAATAAGCTGAATCAATCTATTTCACTTTCCGCCTTTTACTCTCTCTGTATCCCTTGTATCTGTGACTTTGTGTGCGTCTCCCAATCTCCCCCACTCTTTTCTCACTCTGTCTAGCTTTCTGCCTTTCCTTCTCTGTCTGTTGTGCTCTCTATTTCGTTGTCCTTGCTACTGCACCTCGGTCACTTTCTCTACACTCGGAGCTCTGCTGCTCAAAGACAATCTCAACTGCTCTCCAACTCTCTCTCTCTTTCTCTCTCTCTCTCTCTGTCTCTCTCTCTCTCTCTCTCTCTCTCTCTCACACACACACACACACACACACACACACACACACACATTGTCGAAGTGCAACCGCCTAGTTTGATTGACGAGTCACTTCACATCGGTTTGAAGTTCTTAATTCCGTATTCTGCGTCCACTGCACATTGTCCGTCGGTTTTCGCGTTTCTGCACAAGGTCCGTCCTAACTTCCTGAAGCTGAGTTGTTGCAAGCCTAATAGACCAAGATAAAGACAACGAGAGAGACCCCTTGCTAAGAGTACGGAATTCTAAAGGCCGAGTTCTTGACTGCTTTAAATAATTAACATCTGAACCCACGCTCTGAAATATCCCAGGATTACCCCACCTCACGACCTCGGCATTTCAGACACTCTGTCCAAATTGCACCACCTTCTTCACTGGGTCAAATTCCTGATCATTTTCCCCAAACCCACAAGAGTGACAGAGAGATGGTCATTTGAAGATTTGCATTTACATTCGCTGCAGTACAGAAGCAGAATACTGAATGGGCAGATAAGAGTGCATGTGGCGAAGATGTTTCCATTGAAAGAGAGAATAGGACCCGACAGCAAAGCCTGGGTATAAAAGGAAGCACTTTAAAAACCGAGATAAGGAGAAATGTATTTAGCCAGAGATTGGTGAATCTATGGAATTTATTGCCACAGACGTATTTGCATGTCAGTGTACTTAATTTTGAGGGTTTCGTGATTATCGAGGGGATGAAAGGTTATGGGGGAAAGCGGGAGAATGGGGATGATAAACCTATCAGCCATGATTTAATGTCAGTGTAGACACGATTACCAGAAATGCATAATTTCCTTATCGTACTGGATGCATTCAGGAAAAGATGTGATCTTTAGAAGAAGTATGTATTGCACCTGAACTGGAGGGGCACAGCAGGAGGTTTGCTTTAGATCTTTGGGAGAGTTAAATCTAGATAGCAGAAGTATTGAAAACAACACTATGGAGCAAAGTTTGCATTTGGCAGTGATGCACTAGATACAGCGGGCAGAATGTCTGTGAGAAGGGACAGGCTCTAGATTCTGCAAAGGTGCAGTCAGTGTGATGGGTTAAAATGTGTCTACTTTCATATAAGAAGCATCAAGAATGAGCGTTCAGAACTCTAAATCTGGATCAATACTTCGAACTGTCATTTTGTGGCCATTATGGATAATTGAATACCAAACAGGCAGGAAAGGTTGTTGGATGATCCAGCGTTTAGATGTTTCAAAAAGAATTGGGTGTGTGGGGAGGAAAACAAATGGAGGATTGGCATTGCTAATCAGTGATAATATCACAGCTGCATAAAGGAAGATCGTCGATGAGGGTTTGTTTACAGAGTCAGTATGGGTGGTAGTCAGCAACTTTCATATTAATATTCCAGTGACAAGGAGGAAGGGAGTTGTCAGAAAATGGGTAAGATGCATGGATGGTCGTCACACTGCAGCAGCTTAGTTACCTATGGGTCATTGATGTGGCAACAACTGTAAGTTCGTTTGCAGTTCAGGTTGCTACACTGTAGAGCGGACCTGGACGGTTTGCAGCGCCTCAGAAAGAGTTTTCCCAGAATGTTGTTAGGATCGGAGATGATGAGTCACCAAAAGCCTTTTGACAATTTTAGATGATTTGTCCTCGAGGTTTGATGTTGAGAGGCGATCTGAAAGAAATTTATAAAACACCCAAATTTGCAAAGTCCCTTCATACCGGGCACAGGGCAAAATGTTTGAAAGAATATGCATGAGATAGTTTGTTTTTACAAAGAGGGTGTTAGATGTCCGGAATATATTGCCAAGGAAGTGGTAAAATTGGATATAATAGCAAAGGTTAACAGGTAATTTGATAGTCGGATGAACATGTCAACGATATAGCGATCTTGACCATGTGAAGGCAGATGGTATTATATTAGAGTAGCACACCGATCGTCACAGACATGCTGGTGGAAGCGTCTGTTCCTGTATTGTACTTTTCTCAGGAGAATTTTAGCTTTGGAGAGAGGCTGGACTTAAATTGAACTTTTTTTTCTTTAGAGCAAAGGCCTTATTGTGAAGGCATGGTTCATGTGAACAAGTTTTTAGGGAGCACGAGCAGAGCGAGCAGAAAACAGCTGCTCCCCTGAGTCCAATGAGGGGACACAAATAGAAATTGAAAGGCACAAGGCATTGAAAAGACTGGAAGATAATCTCCGAGGTTCTCTGATTCTCTGCTCCAACAGACACAAATAGAAACTCGCAGGCAATGTCATTGGCTCATTGTCCACTCTTCACTTCGGGGAAGGGAAGCATACTTTTGCACACAGAGGGATGCTTGTATATCGCCAATGCATCACTCTCCGACCACAAAGACTGGAAAGAAAATTGGAAGTTGCACTGGGTAGGAGACAAAATGTACACGTCATGTTGGCCTACAAGCAGGAGAACATCAGTTGCATCATTTCTGAATCACACTGATCAAACACAAAGGGAAATATTTACCAAGCTTGGCTTACATCATGAGGTGAACGATCCACTAGTTAGGCAGAAAACAAGTAAAAACTTTCAATGTACATTCGCGACGTAACGGTCTGGGATACCGTTACTATGTGTGGTCACCCGAACACACCAAATAGGAACAGAAGCAGGCCACTGAGCAATTCCAGTTTACTAGAATTCAAATCAATGAGATCATGACCAACAGAAAGAGCTGGCAAAGTTCAAATCTGATTTGTATCCACAAATGCAGCCAGGCTTGCTGAACATTTCCGGGAATTGCTGTTTTTCTTTCTGATTTGCAGCACTCTCAGTTCTTTGGTTTTTTTCTATGCAAAAAGATCGTGGCTGATTTTTTTTAGATGCAACTATGCTTTCTTACGTATTCATTGAGGATTTTTCACCTGTCATTGATCGACAATATATTGACATCAGCATGAATACAAAATTTAAATTATTTGCATCCATTACCAAGCACCCCAAAATGTTTAAATGGGCACCTCCTTCCTCTAAAGTAATGGATGTCTATTTCTTGAATATGGACTATGCATTCACAACTTGGATGAGAAAGTAAAAGCGACAATTATTATGTTTTCAAATGACTCGAATTCTGTCGTGTTGCGGATCATGAGGAAGATAGTGTCAGTTTTGAGTTTGATAATGCTCATTTGTTCAATTCACAGGTCTACGGCACATAGAATTTAATCCCAAAACGTGTGAGCTGATGCATTTTTGAAATCTAATAGGATACGGATGTGCACAATGTATGTTAACCCCAGCCCCACCCCCCACCCCACTGGACGTATTGAGAAACTATGGAAACTTGGTGTGCAAGTTACTAGGTCACCGAAGAGTTGAACGCCTGTGAACAGGGTTATACGGTGGACATACGTGTTGTTTGCACTTTGGAAGCACATTAGGGATATACAGTGCTTCTTCTTGGAGTTATTTACCGAGACATTTACAAATTGGAAGCAAGGAAGTCTTCTTACAAAATTATAAATCATTGCATCAACCATAGTGGGATTACTGAGTGTAGCTGTGTTCACCACACTTTTGGAAAGTCCTGCTTCCGCCTCAGACATAATAGACGAGATTCAGAATGAAGTTACCTGGGATGGAAGTTCTCAGTTATGACGAGTGACTGGGAAGGCTGAATTTGTTCTCCTTGGAGCCCGGATGCTGAGGACGAATGGGAAATTATGCGGCAAATAGATAATGAAAATCTTTTATCCCATGAATGCCGTGTCTAAGACCAGAGTGCATCAGTTTCATAGGTGCAGTAGTTGGTCCAAAATAGAATGTGCTGCCTGAGTGCTTGATGAAGGCATTTGCTATGTTTCATTTGAAAGAAAGGCCAACATTCCATTCACAAGTCAGTGACAACGATGTTGAAGTGGGTCTGTCTTCACGTGTAGCAGCAGACGAGGTCAAGATCAAGATTACGTTGTGAGTCTGGAGTTAAATATAGGGACAGGGCAGGTCATTTGTCCCCACAGCGCTGTGCCTATGGATTCGATTGAAGGAATGAGCTGGTCTGTACTTATTGCATTGCTGTTATCGTTAAGTCCCGAAGTATAGACAGAGTAGGTTAATACAACTATGGTTCTGGATTCATAAATACACCCGGAGCAGACTGTTGGGAAAAGCAGTGCTGTCATCACAAGTATAGTCATAGCAGATCAACAGCAACCATAGTGCTGTGGGTCTGAGGTCGTACGCAGAGCCAGAGCATGTCAGTTATGAAATAGTGCTGTGAGATTTCAGTAACATGTATACTCACAGCAGGTCAATATTAACCAGATTGCTATGTATCCAGAGTCACCTTTGGAGGCAGAGCAGAGAAGTGAAACCAAGGCATTCTGGAGCTGGAGTTTAATGCAGAGATAGCACAAGTAAATGATAGCCACAGTACATTTGACCAGGAGTCATAGGAAGAGACACAGCATGTCAGTGGCAAGAACATTATGGAGGTTCTGGTGTCACATGTAGAGAGACACAAAGCCAGTGCTTAACACAATGGTTTGTATCTGAAGTTACGTGCAGAGCCAGATAGGACACTAATAGGCACATGTCGAGTAAAAGCAGATAAGCACTACTACAGTGTTGTTGGCCAAGAGTCGCATGCAGTTGTCGAACAGATGAGTGCTAACCGCAGTGCAGGATGTCTTCAGTCACCAGGACAGACAGAGCATGTCAAATTAGCCACAGAGCTGTGCATCTGGAGGTATAGTTGGAGACAGAGTAAGTCAGGGGAAATACAGTGCTTCTGTCTGGAGTTACTTGCTGAGACATTGACAACAATAGAGTAGTGGATGAATGGAACGCAAGGAAAGCAATGTCAGGGACACATGGATAACATGGGAGATTCTGAATTGAGTGAAAGGGAAAAAAAGAGACACACATCGGTTTTGGAAGCATATATTGGAAAAGAACGATGAAGAATACAAGGAAGGCAGGAAGGCACACAGCAGGGGATTAGGGGAGCAAGAAAGAGCCATGACATTCCCAAGCAGAGTAAAGGGAAGTTCCAAGATATTAGATGCTAGCATTAAAACCAGGAGCATAACGAGGAAGAAAATGGACCACACATGGATAATGGGGGGATCCTGTGCTTGGATGAAGAGGTTGAGAATGAGACACTGATGAATACTTTGCATCGGCATTCACTCAATAAAAAGACCTGGAGGAGAATGGAATATGTGCGGAGTATGCAGATATGCCAGGACACAGTGAGATCAAGAAAGATGTGGTTTTGAATCTATTGAGAAGCATTAAGATAGGTAAGTTGCCAGTGCTTGAAAGTATCTACCGCAGTTATTTGAGAGAGGGAAGAGAAATGTTTGTTGGGGCTTGGAACAAGAGATTTTTGTCATCGCTAACCACGTAAGAGATCCCGGACACTCGCGAATAGCTATTGTTTTTCCTGTATTCAAGAAGGGAATTAGGGGTAATACAGGAAATTGAAGGCCAGTCAGTATCACATCGGTGTTTGAGAAGATTTTGGAGAGAATTCTTTGGAATACAATTTACATACATTTGGAAATGAATGGTCTGATTAGGGACAGTTAACATGCGTTCGTGCAGTACAGGTCATGTTTTGCTGACCTAATTGACTTTTTGAACAGGTCACAAAGATGATCGAGAGGGGTAGAACAGAGTAGTTTACTTCCATGCATTTTAGTAAGTGTTCTGAAAAGATACTACCTGGTGGACTCATTCAGAATCTTAAGATGCATGGGATCCCTGGTGACGTGGCCATATGTATACAATTTTGGGTTATCCAAAAAAGGAAGAGGATGACTGTAGAAGGGTATTTGTATTCTGAAGGTCAGTGACTAATGGTTGCCCACAAAAGTTCTTATTGGGACCTCTACGAATTCTGATATGTCTAAATGATTTAGTTTGACATGCAGATGTAGAGCCAGAGTATATCACTGATGTTCACATTACTGCGGGTCCAATATCACAGAATTACAGACATGTGCAACAGGGAAACAGGACCTTTTGTCCAACTACCTCATTATTTACCATTTGGCCCTTTTATCTCTCAATGTTTCCTTCTCATATGCCCATCCAGATATTTTTAAAATGTTGTAACTATCGCAGTGTTTATTGCATCTGCTGGCACCATCTACTGTGTGAAAAAAGTCACTGCTCATGCCCCTTTTAACAATTTTCCCTCTCACCCTTAAACAAATGCTCTCCAGTTTTGGACTCCCCTACTGTCGGGGAAAGGTATGAACTTTTCAGCTTATCCATGCCCCTCATGATTATGTAAACTTTTATAAGGTCACCCATCGGCTCCCGGGAATAGAAACAACAGCTTGCTGAGGCTCTCCCTGAAGCTCAACCACTCAAACCTTGGCAAAGTTCTTAAAATCCTTTGTGTTGTGGGAAGTGTTGTAGGTCTGGAATCAAGTGCAGAAGCTGCGTGGACCAGTGTCAACTGCAGTGCTGTGAATTGGTGTCACGTGTAGATAGATATCAGGTCAGTGGGAACTGCTGTGCTTTGGGCTCGCTCTCAAATGTAGAGACAGGACAAATCAATGGCAACCCCGGAGCTTTGCGTCTGGATTTGCATGTTGAGACAATGCAAGTCATTGGTAATCACCGTGTTTTGTGCCTCGAGTCAAAATTCCGTCGACCATGCGGCACGCATTGAGGCAGAATAGATTAGTAGAACACCCAGTGCTTTGTGTCTGTTGTTTCAGAGCTGGTCATTCATAATAGTACTGTGAGTCTGTAGTCATTTGTAGATAAGCGCAGGTTGGAGTAAACACACTGCTGTGGGTCTGATTCAAATGCAGATGCAGAGCAGGTAAGCGGTAACCACAGTTCTGTGTGTCAGGAAGCGGATGTAGAGAGTGAGCAGGTCAGTGGAAACCACAGGCCCGTGGGTCTGGAGTCACATGTAGAGACAACAAGTTAATAATATATACACTGTTGTGATTCTGGAGTCACATGTAGAGACATACATGATCAGTGTTGCCCACAGTGGTGTAGGTTTGGAGTTAGAAGCAGAGATAAAGCAGGTTGTGGTAAACATAATGCATTTGGCCCGGAGTTATATAGAGCAGTTTAGTGGTAGATACTGTTCTGTGGGTCTGGATTAGAATGAAGAGACAGTGTAAATGAGAATATTTACAGTGCTGGTGTTCTGGAGTCACAGGTAGAGGTAGAGTAGATGAGTGCTGTGAATCTGGATTCACATATGTAGCCTGAGCAGATCAGTGATAACCACAATGTTTTTGGTCTGATGGCAAATGCAGAGAGAGAGCACATCAGTGGAAAATATTGTGCTGTTGTTCTGATGCTGCAGAGAAAAGCACACAGAGCCGAAACATAAAGCTCAATAACACCATTCTTGGCAACAATGTTTTCTGGTATCCAAAGATCCCTGTGTCTCAGTGGTTAGCATTGCCATATCACAATGCCAGGGACCAGTGTTTGATGACAACTTTGGGCGACATTCCGTGTGGAGTTTGCACATTCTCCTCGCCTCTGCCTGGGTTTCCTTCAGCTCCTCTCGTTTCATCGCACAATCTGATGATGCGCAGATTAGGTGAATTGGCCATGCTAAAATGTCCGCAGTGTTCAGCGATATGTTGGCTAGGTAAATTAGTTCATGGAAATGTGGATTAATCGGTGAGGGGAATGCTTCTTGTTGGGTTACGCTTCAGACTCTCAGTCTAGCCTTGTTGACGCAAGGAAGCTATTTCCTCACTGTAGGGATTACATGAATCTATGATGTTGTGGGTCTGGCGTAAGACACAGTACAGACCAGTAGTAACAAGAGTGCAGTGGATTGCAGTTACGTGCAGACAATAAGGAGGTGAGTGATAACCAAGGTGCTGTGAAGCGGGATTCAAAAGTAGAGACAGACCAAGTCATTGGTAATCATAATGCGGTCTACCTTGAGGCAGACATGGAGACAGAGCACATCGATGGTAACCAAAGCGCTGTGCATCTCAGGTCACCTACAGAGAGAAAACAGATCTTTTGGAAGCACAGCTTTGTGTCACATAGTGAGATACAGTAGGTCAACGGTATGCATAGGGTTGCAGACGTGTACTCACATGGAGATGCAGAGCAGATTTGTGGTACAGTCAGTGCTTGTTTCTGGAGTCACAAGTAAAGGCAAAGTAGTCCATTGTAAACTGGGTGTGGATTCGCAAATTAGTCCACAGCAGGAAAGTATTACCAACAATGCCGTGGGTCAGGCATCACTTGTGGACACAGTTGAGGTGTGCAGTTACCACAACCTTGTCGGTTGCAGTCACATGGTGACAGATATATGTATTCACGGGTATTCGGGGAATCATTGAAGATTTCCACAATGATCGTCAGTTGATCTCCATGCGCCAACAACTCCTTGGAAAATGATACTAAGTGCAAACTGCCTCAATGCCATTCCAATCTATATCATTCAAGACCGAAAGCCTGGACTCTGGAGTAAGCTTGGCACGTTTTGTTGGTTCCCACCATCAAGTAATCCATCTGTTATTTTACAAATGGCGCAGTCACTCGCTTGCTCAGCACAAGTAGGAGATCGATACCACAGATTGTGGACAGGAATGAATGAAAGTAAACATGATTGGAAGGCAACATTTTGCAGAAAATGTTCAAGGCTGTTGAAAGAATATTGTGTTCAATTTGAGGGACTGGCGTATGACGGCATAGAAACTGTGCTACGATTTCACAACACCCTGTTTACACCCTATTTCTCAACTGTGAGCAGATCTGAGAAACAGATCTCAGAAATGTTTAATGTTGGATCAAATAAAATATGGGTTTACATGAACGATGCATGGACTTCGTGGGTTACGTTTTGAGGAGACCTGTATTTTCTGGAATTGTAAAGGTGAAGCGGTGACCTGATTGATGTCTTCAATATACGACCAGCAAAAGACAGTGAATATAAAGATATTATGACATAGATCCATCGAGTTCATGCCGACCCCCGAAGAGGTTCAAGACCAGATGAAATTCTTCTCCTCCCCCTTTTATCCTTGATTCAGCAAGTCTAATTCAACTAAACTGCGACATATTTGGAATGTGCGAGACAACTAGAGAAGTCAACGGAAACCCAACAGAGATGAGGTGAAGTTACAAACTCTGCACAGCCAGTGTACAATTGTGGAATGGAGCCTCGGCCCTGGTGCTGTGAGATGGTAATGCTGACCAATGATCCACTGTACTGTTCAATATAGGAAATCGAAATATGGCAAACATTCCTTGATATGGTTCAACACGATATTTCATGATATAACACGATATAATATAATATAAAGCAATGCTAGGTCATAAATTGCTCCAGTGTTGACCCCATTAAGTGAGAAAGTGCAACTCGGGATACGAAACTGATTCCTGGGCTGGTGTGACTGGTGCATGAAGTGAGGAATGATCGGTTTGAATTTATTTTTTCTTTCTGTTCTTCCCCAGCACCATGGTGTGTATGTGCAGTTGCGAGACACAACGAGAAACAACAGGTGTATAAACCTTTATTCATTTTCCACCAGCAGGAAGGAAGGAAGTACCACAGGGGCCTGTGACAAAGAGCAAAGTACCATGATCAAAAAGATGAAGGGAAAAGAAGGGATAAAATCAAAATAGAGTAGGAGGGAATCAATAAAACACTCCACACCCTGCTGTGCACGCCTGTCGCCGAAAATCTCGAGGATATTGGCAGGCACCATGTGCTCCCTCTTTAGGGACATCCGGACTCAAACGTAACCACACAGGACGGATAGGCAATCGGTCATAACCATCGTCTCCACGTCTCGCTGCCGATTTATGACCAACCTGGGCAGGTCCAGTGGCAGACCCACGAGGAGTATCTCCGACCTCTCCATCTCTATTGTAACTGGGTGCCCAAAGATCAGGAGCATGGGGGAAGAGTCCAACCAAAAGCAGAGGAGACGCTTTTCAAGAAACTCAAATTTAAACACCCCACATATCAATGGTCCACGAACGCCACAGTACCACAGAACAAGCAGTTGGGCTGTATGTCAGTCAACCATCGCAATCTTCACCTAAGCCTGTGTCTTCTGATCCTGGTCTCTCATGTTGAATGGAACATCTTCTCTCATCCACTCCATCGAGGCCTTTCAGTATTCTATAAGTAACAATTTGCTCACCCTTCATCCTTCGACCCACATTCCTAAAATTTTCCTCATACGTTAAGCCTTACATTCCTGGGAGTATTGTCCTCCAGACATGCTCGCGGACCAGCTCATCCTTCCTGAGATATAGGACCAAACTTGCTCACAATGATCAAAATTGGGTCTGGTCAGACTAGAGCCTTATAAAGCCTCAGAACTGTATCCCTTTATTTTTATTCTCGCTCCGACCTGTCTTGTTTATAATCGTGCAAGTGTGATTCTCCTCACTATTGATATACAAGGGAGAGGGAACAGAATATTTTTCTTTACTCCGGTAGAAAACGTAAAATGATGCACTCAGTCAGCGATGCCCACATCCGTGAAAGATTTTATTTATTAATTTCTAAAAGATTCACCTGAGTTGCCAACAGAGTGTGTCATGCTTTCATGATGTCAAATATTTACCACCTTCTTGGAACAGATTAACTGCCGGTTGTCATTCTGTCGACTTCAAACGAAGTTATGCAGCTATTCTGGAATGAATCACAGCACCATTTGTTTAAAGGTGAAAAACAGAAACTATGAGCAGGGATAGATCATTCAAGCATTCGAGCCTGCTATAACATTCATTGTGACCTTTGGTGATCATCCAACACTATCCCCTGTTACTGTTTTCTCATCATACCCTTTGATCCATTTCGTTCCAGGAGCCATATCGAATTACTTCGAAAAACAATATTCAATTCTTTCGCCATGACTGCTTTAAGTGGCAAATAATTCCACAGTCTCCGCGCTGTCCGAGTCAGGAAAGTTCCCCTACCTCTGTCCAAAATGGCCTATCCTGAATGCCTTAGACTGAGACACCTTTTGTTTTGAACTTCTCTGGTCATCGCGAACATGCCCTGCGTTTAACCTATATACTCTTGCTAGAATGCTACAGATTCAGGCAATTCCGCCCCTCAAGCCTCTTTCCGAACTTTAAGAACAGAGATAAGTAAAAGCAATCTTCATTAAGAGAGTGGCCAATCATTGGAATTCGTTGCAACAGAAGTTTACATGGGCGAAGTAACTACATTCAGTTCGAACTGAGGGATAGGTTCCTCATTATGAAGTGAACCTAAAGTTACCATGAGATGGCGAGGGATTTTTTTGAGAAAGGTACCAGGCAGGATTGAATGCCAGAGAAGACTCGATGGCCTGAATTTGTGCTCCTATTCGTATGGTCTCATGGGCTTTATCATCAGTTCGTCCTTAAAATTGGCTAACTGCAAGCAACCTGATCCAAAATGATGTGGAGACAAGTAGCTTAACGTCTACCATTGGTAGCATGTTAGAATGTATTATAAAGGATTTATCAGTAAATTATTTAGAAATTCAAACTATCATGAAACACACTGAGCACGTATTAACGGTAGATTTAGCGGAATTGTCACATGTGCTGATATGAAATGAAAAAGGCTTGCTATCTCGGCAAGTCTTACCATAGAAGTAAATTATCGTAAAGGAACAGAGTGCAGAAATACATTGTTAAAGCTTCAAACACGCAGCAGAGAGAAAACAAAGATTAGACTTTCGCAGGTTTGTTTCAAAGGCTGTGATCAGATCTTGAATTGATTGATATGTGAATTAAAATATTTAAATCTTCTGCCCGTCAGAACAGGGTGAAAGATAGTATAATCCTGGTGAGGTGTGGGATCTTTGACTCTGCCGGCTGCTTTCCCGAAACAGCGGGAAGCGTAGATGGAGTCAATGGATTGTAGACTGATCTGTTGATACACTGGGCATGTTCATGACTCTATGGTATTCTTTGCGGTACTGGGCACAGCACTTACCGTACAAAGTTGTGATACACACAGACAGGATACATTGAATAGTGCACCGAGAAATAAAAACTAAGCTTGTTGATGTACAAAATGAATTTCCATCGCCCTCTGAGAACGTAGAGACATTCTTGTGCATTCTTCACCGTAACATTGATGGGGAAGCTCTGGATAGGTTGTTGGTGATCGCTACGTCTGGTAACGCTCCTGGCCATCTTCATCTCAGCACCACTGACGCAGACACATGTATGTATTACACTCAGCCATGAGTTAATTCTTGACACTGATACTGGAATTCAACTGCCACAGGTTGAATACCAATCCCGAACAGCTGGCTTGCCGGAGGGTGGTTTTGAGGTTGGGGTTTGGTTGTGGGGGTATGTGCGGAGGTCGGGGGGTGGGTGGGAGCTTAACATTTCTTATCATGGTAGTTGATCTTACCCCACCGTTGTATACTTTCGATGGTGATGTAACAATGACTGTTCACCGTGGACTGTCTCTTTAACAAGTCGAGATCACAGAACTTCAGAGATTATTAACTACAGAGACTCTGCAAGCCCGCTGAACAGGGCTCCTTTGTTTCGAAGATCTCACTGTGACTCTGCAGAACTTGTTGGGCGATAATATAAACTCTGCCGTTGCTCCTCGCAACGCGTGATTTTGGAGAGGTCAACACTGATAATGGGAGGTTTAATATTAAGTCGGTTGCCACAGGTGGTTTCATAAATCAGGAATTGATGTGAACGACCCTTCACAGAATGAAGACAGCATTTAACCATTTCCGGACAGGCCTGCCACTGAGTTAGATCCTTCTGAGTTTAGAGACTGACACTGTGGCACGAAGTGCAGCCAAGATAAAAGTGAAGACATCCAGAAGTAGACTTAAAGGACAAAGCTAGAGCATTAAATAAAGGTCGAGGGAGTGATGACGAAGCAAGAGAGAAGCATAATGGAGATTGCAAGATTACCAGGAGAGGAGACAAAATATTGTAAATACAAGTATTACATAGAAATTGAGGTGCAATCCGTAATGAGGGTCACAGAGACAGAAGAGAGAATACTGTGAGGTGTGCAGAAGGAAAGTAAACGGTTTAGAAAGCGGGATCAGTTCCTGCTGATTGGAGAGTGGCTCATGTTGTACCAGTTTTTAAGGAAGGTGGGAGAGAGAAAGCAGGAGATTATAGACCAGTCATTCTGACCTCGGTGGTGGGGAAGATGCTGGAGTCTATTATAAAGGTTGAAATTACGACACATCTGGAAATTAGTAACAGGATAGGTCAGAACCAGCATAGATTTATGAAGGGGAAATCATGCTTGACTTAACTTCTAGAATTTGGGAGGAAGTAACTCTGAAGTTCCGGTAGATGTAGTGTACCTGGACTTCCAGAAAGCTTTTGATAAAGTCCCACATTGAAGGTTCGTGAGAAAAATTAGAGCACATGGTGTTTGGGGCAAAGTACTATCTTGGAGTGAAAGTTGGTTGGCTAAAAGGAAACAAAGAGTAGTGATAAATGGCTCCCTTCCTGAATGGCAGGCAGTGACCAGAGTGAAACCGCAGGGATCAGTGCTGGGACCACAGCTTTTTACAACATATATTAATGATATAGAAGATGGTATTAGTAATAACATTAGCAAATTTGCTGATGATACTAAACTTGGTGGCAGGGTGAAATGTGAGGAGGATGTTGGGAGATTACAAGATGACCTGAACAGGTTAGGTGAGTGGTCAGATTAATGGCAGATGCAGTTTAATGTGAATGAATGCATAGTTATCCACTTTGGTGGCAAGAACAGGAAGACAAATGGAATCAATTTAGGTAAAGGGGCAGTTCAACCAGATCTGGGTTTTCTTGTACACCAGTCACTAAAGGTAAGCATGCAGGTACAGCAGGTAGTGAAGGAGGCTAATAGCATGCTGGACTTCATAACAAGAGGGATTGAGTATAGAAGCAAAGAGGTTCTTCTGTAGCTGCACAGGGCCCTGGTGAGACCACTCCTGGAGTATTGTGTGCAGTTCTGGTCTCCAAATTTGCGGAAAGACACACTGGCTAGCGAGGGAGTGCAGCGTAAGTTCACGAGTTCAATTCCTGGATTGGTGGGACTAACTTACACTGAAAGACTGGAGTGACGGGGCTTGTATGCCCTTGAGTTTAGAAGACTGAGAGGGGATCTGACTGAGACACATAAGACACTCTGGAAGCAGAAAACCTGTTTCTGCTGATGGGTGAGTGCCGAACCAGAGGACACAACTTAAAAATACAGGTAGACCATTTAGGACAGAGATGAGGAGAAACAACTTCACCCAGAGAGTGGTGGCTGTGTGGAATAGTCTTGCGCAGAAGGCAGTAGAGGCCCAGTCGTTGGATTCATTTAAGAAAGAGTTGGATAGAGCACTCAAGGATAGTGGAATCAAGGGTTATGGAGATAAGTCAGGAACAGGATACTGATTAAGGATGATCAGCCATGATCATATTGAATGGTGGTGCAAACTCGAAGGGCAGAAAGGCCTACTCTTGCACCTATTGTCTCTTGAAATACAGATATAGACAATAACGAGTGGGAGAGAGAAACTGGATAAATGTGTTCAAGTATAACGCAGAGCAGAGAATGAAGAGAGAATTGTGCGTGATTAATGAGGGACAGTGAAAGAAGATGAATGGGTTCAAGAGGAAAAAACAGGAACAAAAAGTAATAAAAGAGAGATATTGGAAAAAGATTGGAGAAAGGGAGATTGGGCAAGGTGAGTGAAAGAGTGTTTGAATGAAGACTTTACAGGGAGAGTGAACGATATATTGTGTGACATAGGTGAGGGAGTAACAATAACAGCGTTCAAGATAGAAACGTTGACAGAGACATAATGAGGGAGGAGAGAGAAATTAATGAATTGTGAAAAGATAATCAGCAGCACAGATAGATAGAGAGAACCTCAGTGTGATCTATTTTGTTCCTGATATCTTCGGATGTAGTTCAGCAAATGGCAGCTCGAGGGCTGTACATTAATCTACTCTCGTATCGATCCTGGTTCCAAACATTCATGTCTATACGCTTGCGTGGAATAACATTTTCACAGTGAGGTCTGAAGTTGGTTCAAGACAGAGTGATAGAAAATCTTTCAGCGATAGGGATGCAATAAGGTGGTGTCGGGATCTCAGATGGTGTGGGAGAGACGAAGGACATCTCACAGATCACTACTGTCTGAAAGCACATCATCATTGTCTTCACTCACCCTTCATTACATTTTATTCACAAGACGTGGTGCACATTGACCAGTCTGTCATTTGTTGTCCACCCCTATTAGCGCCCCTTGAGAAAAGAATGCAGCTGAACTCCTTCATGAACTGCAGTTGTCAGTGTGCTGCACGCAGACGAACAAAAAGCCGTCAGAGAAGCAATTAGACAATTTTGACCCAGTGACCTTGAAGGAACTCTCGAAATATTTCACTTTCCTTTCATTCCTATTCATTCACTTGAAATGAGAGGCACTTGTTCGGCCAACATTTTTGCTCTCCAGAGATTCCTTTGACAAGTTGTTGGTGGGCTGTGCTCTTGAAACAAAGCAGTCTGTGTAGACTCATAATTCCATATGAGAGGGACATCGAGAACCTTAACCTGTGAAAGTGAAGGAATTCGATATACTTGCACGTCACGATGGTGAGTGGCTTGGAGAGGCTGTATTCCCATGCGTCTTCATTCCTTGTCCAGCGATATGGAAATGGTCACTGGGTAAAAAGGTGCTCAGTCAGGAATTCGGGTGAATTTCTGATATGCATCTTGTAGAAGGTACATACTGTCACTGAGATTTGGTGGTCGAGCGAGTGATATGTGTGTGGATGCTCTCTCAATCAAGTGAACTATTTCGTCCTGGATCGAGTCACTTGAGTGTAATTGGAGCTGCAAAGATCCAGGCAAGTGGGTTTCACACAACACAGTTGTGCCTTCTCAATGGTGAATAGATTTTGCGAGTAGCGAGAGTTGGAAGTAAGTGGAGGGGAGAGTAAGGAGCTGAATTAGTCGCTGTAGGATTTCTCACCTCTGAATCGCTCTTTAGCCACTGTATATATAGGGCTGGTCCAGTTTAGTTCTGGCTCAATTTTCAGACCCAAGATGTTGGTAGTTGAAAGCTGTGGGTGGCAGAGTGGGGAATGGCTGGTTGTCCGTGTGAAGTATAATGTAGATACCACTTAAAGTCTAGTGGAATGGTTTGATTTTCTCTTAAGGGTAAGCCTCAGGACATTAAATGTTGGTAGGGTGCAAATCAGTGAGGATAACACAATTGAAGTCCAAGTGAAAACAAGCACTGAAGGACTGAGAAAAGGGCCAACTGGGAAGTCTACGAGGAGTGATAAGCGGTGAAGGCATGACTAGATAACCTGAAAGATAATTGGGTTTATGAAAGTGTTTGTCAAACAGACTGAGGCTGGGGCTGTTGCACTGATGGTCTGTGTCAGCAGTCCGTTTTCCCTTTGCAGTTTTCACCAATGATGCTGACACGTGTGTCGATTCTGGTTCTTTAACAAAGTTAGGTTGTCCTTGTTTATATTGAATAGGGATCGTGAAGACACAGTTTCTGATATGTCTGTAGAGGGCTACTTTCAATAGTAGGAGGGAATTGGCAAAATTATCCCTGTTCATGATATTTTCTAGTTTCTTTATTTTTAGCAGTTTGTTGGAACTATCCTGGCGACAGATAAGCAGCTACAAAAAAGGATGTTCCATGCTTCAACAGATGTTTATCATCACGTTTCTCTCCGAAATCTATCCTGTACATACGAATCTGAGTTTGAATTTGCCTTTTGGAAAGTGGTGCGTTTTGGGATGTTGCAGAAATTGGAACAACTCCCTCGCTAACTTGCAACAGAGACGTTTGGGTTTTCAACGACGTGAAGTTATTCAAAATTTTGTTTTCATTCTTTTCCTGTTTCATACGTGGTGTTCAAACAAATTTTGTTTTCCATTAAAACGTACTGTTTGACCAGCTACACCACTCCTGGAATTTCCACTGTCCAACAGCCTAAGAAAGAATGTTCGGCTCTGGTGCACCATCTTAAAATATTTTGAGGGAGTCCGGCATTCTCCATAACAGATGCCAATCTGAATGGAACGGCCCCATACTTCTTTCCCATCCAGGACAAACTTGGGACACACAGGCTGCATCTACTCTCTGACATGCTTCTCTAAAGTTCAATCTCGGTCTCAGAGAGATATTAGCCAATATGACAGTTTCCAAACGTCCAAGAGAGACTAATCCCAATTCAGGCATTCCTGAGAAGGTTTAGTTGCCGTTACGACAGACATATGTCAATCGTCCCCGCCAATGCCACTCCCCCAGGTTTCCGGACACAAACAAATCTGCATTGCTGATCACCTGCGTCTAAATTCACACACGAAACATCTCGCCATACATCTGGGAAATGGGCATTCTATTTATTTTGGCTGAATAGGTTCGGAAAGAACAGGGGGAAATGAAGGGAAATGTGTGCATGGTTTCCAGAGGCCACGAAGGAAGTAATTTAATCTCATTGAAAACCCCAGAGATACTCAGAAGTGCGCATGCTCCCAAACGCTCGCAGATAAACGAATATGTTGTCATCCAGATCGGAGAGAATTGAAGTTTGAGAGAATTTAGGTAATTCAATAAACTTCTGAATCTTGTATTAATAAATTTGACAAATTGAATTCATGAATCGAAGCGAAATCAGCGCACAATGGAAACAGTTCCCTGTCGTCCTTGTACTCTCAATCCAACAGAACTGAAGGCAAACACAGCTGTTCAGTCCCATAAGTGCAGTTAAATATCTGAATGGACTGGGCCAACCTTTCATTTGCAAATTGAAAATTCAATATCTGACTTAAACGCCAAAGTTTCAAAGATTCAATGTCTGCTCCTTGTTCTCACAGTGATTAGTAAACCAGTCTGTATCGTGGACGTTTACGATTCAATTCACTGGGCAGGCAAGTCTAATGATTTCAATTAAATAATGAAAACATGTCACTGGAATTAGATTTTCAAATTAAAGATCATTCCGCTGATTGGAATTTTTTCATGCCCATCAGGATTGTACGTCGAATACATACATGGTGAATTTTCTTTTGAATCAGGGATTGGAGTCGGAAACAATCCCCTGAGAAGAAAATGCCAATTCTTCAAATTCCAGTGAAAAGCTTCATAAGTGTTTTCACACGGAAATGGGACTGAATCGGCATTCCTGCAAATCCAATGAACTTTCATGTAGGAACATTTGCTGGAAAAAGATGATTTTGAACCGAGTGACACCAGCCACCTCCGAGTTAATGTTGCGAAATCTGGCAGAATTCTCATATAATCTGATAGTTATTGAGTAACTTGCAAACAGTGACGAGAACAAGACACAGTAAACCAGTTTGTAACGTTTGTCTTTCTTTCCTTTTTTGCTAACTTTTGCATGGTAACTGTGCATTTTCCAGTTATTTGCAGACACTAATTTTGCTTCTTCCCATCTCCCATTTGTATTGAAGTAGTGAAAATTGAATACCACGTACCTTCAAATAAAATTAAACGTATGGACATAATTCTTCACGCATGCAAAGAGTAAGAGTGACCTGAGTGCTGAGTGAATCTCAAGCTTGCGTATATGACAGGAGAATTTGAATGACAAAATACACAATAACTGAAGTATGATTCAGAGTCAGAATGAACCTGACGATCAGTGCATGTACAACAAAAGAATCCCAGAATCCTGTACATTCATGAATCTGACAGCAGGAGACGGGGAAAATCTCTTGGTCAAATACAGAAAGAGACACTGTTCAATACCGAAGGAATTCCAAATTCACTGGCACTATCCGAGATCGCCACAAATGCGCACAAACCGCTGCAATTATCAAACACAGGCCACTTTGCACAAATGCTAACCATCGACCATTTAATTAAACTCTGAACCACAACTTTCCGATTGTAAAAATGGTCTGATGTCGAAGAGGGTGAACTATTAAACAATATTAAAAATTGTGTTTTATCGAACATCGTGTCCCTCGAGCTTGTGACCACCACTGCCATTCCCAAATTGGCCTGTCCAATGTCATCAAGACATTGTGTCCGCGCTTCTCCAATATGCAATCTTCATTGTTCAGGAATGTGAATACTTTTATTGGCCGTAATTCACATTTCTGAGACAGTTGGACAAGTTTACATTTCTGTCAGTTTTCCAGACAGAAGGCATTTTGAACGTTATTTATATCCATAACTCTTGGGTTTTTGCTGAAAATATTAGCGAAAAGCACCAGAGATGCTGTTGGCTGCCAATCTTATCAGATCGAATGGATCGGTTGGAGAGATGGTTAGAAGCGATGAGGAATTTGCAACAGCAACGGTATGTGATGGATGGCAGTTATACGAAAGGGGGAAGTCTCAGATACAGTCACACACATGGGGTTACTCCAGCAAAGTTAAGTGAGATAGTCAGCTAGTGCAGGGGTCTTTTGTGGATATCCCCATTTCCAGCAAATGTGCGCTTTTGGAAAATATAGGGCATGATGGATTCTCTGGGGAACGTAGCGAATGTGGTCCCATTGTTCAAGAAAGGGAGTAGGGATAGCCCTAGTAACTATAGGCCAGTGAGTCTGACTTCAGTGGTGGGCAAAGTCTTAGAGAGAATGGTAAGGGATAAGATTTATGAACATCTGGGTAGGAATAACGTGATCAGGGATAGCCAGCATGGTTTTGTGAAGGGCAGGTCGTGCCTCACAAACCTTATTGAGTTCTTTGAGAAGGTGACTAAGGAAGTGGATGAGGGTAAAGCAGTAGATGTTGTGTATATGGATTTTAGTAAGGCGTTCGATAAGGTTCCCCATGATAGGCTAATGCTAAAACTTCGGAGGTATGGCATTGAGGATACATTAGAGGTTTGGATTAGGAATTGGCTGGCTGGAAGGAGACAGAGGGTAGTAGTTGATGGATTCTGTTCATCTTGGAGCGCAGTTACTAGCGGTGTACCACAAGGATCTGTTTTGGGACCATTGCTTTTTGTTATCTTTATAAATGATCTAGAGGAAGGACTTGACAGCTGGGTAAGCAAGTTTGCGGATGACACAAAAGTCGGTGGAGTTGTGGATAGTGAGGAAGGAAGTGGTAGGTTACAGCGGGATATAGATAAGTTGCAGAGCTGGGCGGAAATGTGGCAAATGGAATTCAATGTAGCTAAGTTCGAAGTCGTTCACTTTGGTAGGAATAACAAGATGATGGATTACTGGGCTAATGGTAGGCTACTTGGTAGTGTGGATGAGTAGAGGGATCTTGGTGTCTATGTACACAGATCTCTGAAAGTTGCCACCCAGGTAAATAGTGCTGTGAGGAAGGCATATGGTGTACTGGGCTTTATTGGCAGAGGAATTGAGTTCCGGAGTCCTGAGGTCATGTTGCAGTTGTATAAGACTCTGGTGAGGCCTCATCTGGAGTATTGTGTGCAGTTTTGGTCGCCATACTATAGGAAGGATGTGGAAGCTTTAGAACGAGTGCAGAGGAGGTTTACCAGGATGTTGCCTGGAATGGTAGGAAAATCTTATGAGGAAAGGCTGAGGCACTTGGGGCTGTTCTCATTGGAGAAGAGAAGGTTTAGGGGAGATCTGATAGAAGTGTATAAGATGATTAGGGGTTTAGATAGGGTAGATACTAAGAATCTTTTACCGCTAATGGAGTCAGGTGTTACTAGGGGACATAGCTTTAAATTAAGGGGTGGTAGGTATAGGACAGATGTTAGGGGTAGATTCTTCACACAGCGGGTTGTGAGTTCATGGAATGCCCTGCCCGGATCAGTGGTGAACTCTCCTTCTTTATGGTCATTTAAGCGGGCATTGGATAGGCATTTGGAAGTTATTGGGCTAGTGTAGGTTAGGTAGGATTCGGTCGGCGCAACATCGAGGGCCGAAGGGCCTGTACTGCGCTGTATCCTTCTATGTTCTATGTTCTAACAGCCAAGTTTCTGATATTGAGACTGTCTCAAATGCAGCGACGGGTACGTGGGATTCCAAGAGATCAATTGTGTTAGGGGATTCTCTAGTCCGAGGTACAGAGTTAAGTTTCTGTGGCCAGCAGCGATAAAACAGAATGCTGTGTTGTTTCCCTGGTGGCAGGATCAAGGCTGTCTCAGAGAGGGTGCAGAATGATCTCACGAGAGAGAGGGGCCAGCAAAAGGTCATTGCCCACATTGGAACCAAGTCATAGCAATTCTAAAGGTTGAGATTCTGAAGGCAAATAACAGGGAGTTAGGCAGAAATTTTGAAATGAGGTACTCGAGAGCAATAATATCCGGATTACTCCGGGTACTACGGCATGTTCAGCGCAGGAATAGGAGGAAAGTACAGATAAATACATGGCTGAGGAGCTGGGGTATGGGAGAAGGATTCACATTTTTGGATGATTGGAATATATTTTGGGGTAGAAGTGACCTGTACAAGAAGGACGGATTGCATCTAACTTGGAAGGGGACTAATACACTTTCAGGGAAATTTGCTGGAGGATCTAAACTAGTAAGGTGGGGGCGTGGGACTCATGGAGATAATAACGAATGAGATCAATCTGAGACTGGTATAATTGAGAACAGAAGCGAGTCAAATACTCAGGGTAGGTAGGGACAATACAGGACGAATAAATTAAAGTACAGTTATTTCAATGCAAGGGGCCGACCAGGGAATGCAGATGAAGTCATGGCATGGTTAGGAACATGGGACTGGGATATCACAGCAATTACAGAAACATGGCTCAGGAATGAGCAAGACTTGCAGCTTCATGTTTCATTCTACAAGATGGATAGAAAGGGAGGCAAGAGAGAGGGGGAATGGCAATTTTGATAAGAGATCGCATTACAGCTATGCTGAGGGAGGATATTCCCGGAAATACAACCAGGGAAGTTATTTGGGTGGAACTGAGAAATTAGAAAGGCATGATAACCTTATTGGAATTGTATTATAGACCTCTAATAGTCAGAGCGAAATTGAGAAACAAACTTGTTACGACATCTTAACTATCTGTAAGAATAATAGGGTGGTTATGGTAGGGGATTTTAACTTTCCAAGCATAGACTGGGACTGCCATATTGTTAAGAGTTTAGATGGAGAGGAATTTGTTAAGTGTGTACAAGAAAATTTTCTGATTCAGTATGTGGATGTACCAACCAGAAAAGTTGCAAAACTTCACGTTCTCTTCGGAACTAATGCAGGGCAGCTGACTAAGGTGTCAGTGAGGATGCACTTAGAGGCCAGCGACCTTAATTCTGTTGAACTTAAAATAATGATGGAAAAGAATAGACCAGATTTACACGTTGATTTTCTAAATTGGAGAAAGAACAATTTTGACGGTATTAGGTGAGAACGTTCGAAAGCTGATAGGGGGCAGATGTTCACAGATGAAGGGAGGGCTGGAAAACGGGAAGACTTCAGAAATTAGATAACGAGAATCCTGAGTAAGTAAACTCCTGTTAGGGTGAAAGGAATGACTGATAGGTATAGGGAAAACTTGATGACTAAAGACATTGAGGGTTTGGTTCAGAAAAAGATCCAAACATACGTAATGTCTAGACAGGATGGATCGAGTGAATCCTTAGAAGAGTATAAACGAAGTAGGAGTATACTTAAGAGGGAAATCAGGAGGGCAAAAAGGTGACATGAGATAGTTTTAGGAAATAGAATAAAGGAGAATCTAAAGACTTTTTACAAATACATAAATAACAAAAGGGTAATTGGGGAGAAAGTAGGGCACATCGAAGTTCAGCAAGGCGGCCTTTGTGTGCAGCTGTAGAAAGTAGGGGAGATACTAAATGAATATTTTGCATCAGTATCTACTGTGCTACTCTTTAAGAAGGGTGGTAAGGACAAGCCAGGTAACTATCTACCAGTGAGTCTGACGTAGGTAAGTTGTTGGAGGGAATGCTGAGGGACAGGATGTACATGTATTTGGAAAGGCAAGAGCTGATTTGGGATCGTCAACATGGCTTTGTTCGTGGGAAATTACGTCTCACAAAATTCATTGAGTTTTGTGAGGGAGTAAAAAGAGGATTGATGAAGGCAGAGCGGTAGATGTGATCTGTATGGATTTCTGCAAGGTGTTCGACACTGTTCCCCATGGAAGACTGATGAAAAAGTTTACATCTCACGGAATACAATGAGAATGAACCATTCGGATACAGAACTGGTAGAAAGGTAGAAGACAGAGGGTGGTCGTGGAGGGTTGCTGTGCAGACGGGAGGCCTGTGACCAGTGGAATGCCACGAGGATCGGTGCTGGTTTCTCTACGATTTTTCAAATGATTTGGATGCGAGCATCAGATGAGACCAACATGAACAGTGAAGAGGGTTACCTAAGATTACAGCAGGATCTTGAACAGATTCGTCAGTGGGCTGAGAAGAGGCAGAGGACATTTAACATAGATAAATGTGATGTGTTGCATTTTGGCAAAGCAAATCTTATCAGGACTTATAAACTTAATGGTTAGGTCCTCGGGAGTGTTGTTGAACAAAGAGACCTTGGAGTGCAGGTTCATAAATCCTTGAAAGTGGAGTCACAGGTCGATAGTATAGTGAAGATGGCGTTTGGTATGATTTACTTTATTAGTCTGAGTATTGAGTGCAGGAGTTGGGAGATCATGTTGCGGCTGGGCAGGGCATTGTTTAGACCACTGATAGAATATTGTGTACAATTTTGATCTCCTTCCTATGGAAAAGATGTTGTGCAACTTGAAAAGGTTCAGAAAAGATTTACAAGGATGTTGCCAGATTTCGAGGATTTGAGCTATAGGGAGGGGCTGAACACTGTTTTCACTGGAGCATCGCTGGCTGAGAGGTGATCTTATTGAGGTTTACAAAATTATGATGGGAATAGGTACGGCAAATATACAAATTCTTTTCCCTGGGGTCGGGGAGCCTAGAACTAGACGGCATAAGTTTTGGTTGAGAGGAGAAAGATATAAAAGAGATGTACCGGGCGACCTTTTCATGCAGAGTTTTGTACACATGTGGAATGATCTGTCAGAGGAAGTGGTGGAGGCTGGTACAATTGCATCATTTACGGGGCATTTGGATGGGTATATGAATAGGAAGTATTTGGAGGGATATTGGCTGGTTGCTGGCAGGTGGGACTAGATTGGGTTGTGAAATCTTGTCAGCATGGATCAGTTTCTATGCTGTACATCTCTATGACTCAATGATTTTAAACATTAAAGGACATTTTTAACTTGTTAAACATTTGTTGAATTTAGTCCATCAGCTTTTAACAAATATTAAGCAACTTTTTTGTAGAATTACTCAGAACTATGTTCACATTACCAGAAATAATGCGATTCACAATCAAAATTGAGGGTTTTCCCAATCAGTTCATAGATTTTTTAAGAAGGAAATGGACTGCAATAAAAGAAAAATAGAATAGAGTGGTAAAGGTCGATATGTTACAGAGTCTGACCAGTCCCTGTAGTACTTGGGGAGACGGAATTCTCGGGAGCTGCATCTGGCAAAGGTGCATTTTGGAGCTTTTGCCTCCGAACATCAGCATGGCAACTCTAAGTTCAATGACAACAGAGTTGCGTCATGCATCCCTTCCTAGATTCCTTCCTTGCATGACTGTAATACACAATCTGCGTTGCGCTTCTGCCTTGCAGTAATCCCAAATGCTTCAAAGTCAGGGCGTAAATTACAGGAACTCCTCTGTCCTGATTTTTTTTTCAACAACGTGTGCAACTGCTGATTTTCGATGTCTTCACTCACGACAGACTTGTTCCAGGAGAGGAGAATACAGTACCAAATTCTCCACTCAGCACATATTTTCTATTGCGGGAAATACGAAGTGAATCACATCCTCCTCTATTCTACAAAACTCCCACTGTGGAACAATTCCCAAATATCATTATTCAAGTGTAGAGTCAGTTTAGAGAAAGCTCCAGCAGACTGAACATAACTATTTTTCTGACCACGTAGTTTAGGATTTACTTCCTTGTCTAGATTTGCAATGACTCGCTCTGGCGATGGACTTCTTTCCTCACTAATCAAAGCCTTTTCAAGACTCTGTTTCGGCCCTGATTCAGGAGCTAGGTTTCTGGGGTTCGATAAATAACTGCAGTATCAATAGCTCCTTTCTGAGACGACTTAGGTTTGTTTAATTCCAGTCAGAATCTGGCTCTTTTTCTGCAATTGAACTTGACAACAAATTCATCTGGTGATACCTGCTGCATAGGCACAGAGACATTCATCACGGATTCAATTCGTCCACGCTGACCTGATATCCCCACCCAACCTAGTCCCTCCTGCAGGTACCCAGCCCGTGTCCCTCCAAATTGTTCATATTGTTATAGCTATCCAGATGACTTTTAAATGTAGCAGTCTAACATCCACCATTTTCTCTGGCAGTTCATACCATATGCGTACCATCCTCTGTGTGAAAAGGTCGCCCCTTAGGTTTCTTTTATATATTTCCCCCCTCACCTTAAACCTATGTCGCCCAGTTGTGGTTTCCTCCACCCCGGGGCAAGTCTTTGTCTATTTTTCCTGTCTATGCCCCTCAATATTTTATAAACCACTATAACGTCACTGCTCAGCCTCCAACGCTCCGTGGAAAACAGCCTTTGCCTGTTCAGCACTCCTTCTTGATCAAATCCTTCAACCCTGGCAACATCCTTGTAAATCTTTTCTGAATCCATTCAAGTGACACAATATCCTTCCAATAGGAAGGTATTCCATAATTGCACACATTATTCCGAAAGCCTCCGAACCATTCTCCTGCCCATTCGCAACACCGTCCACCAACTGCGGTACTCAATACTCTAACCAATAAGGGAAACCATACCAAATGCCTTCTTCACTCTCCTAATTACCTGCAACTCCACTTTCAAGAAGCTATGAATCTATTCTCCAAAGTCTCTTTGTTCAACAGCACTCATCAGGACCTTGCCATAAAGTGCATAGGTCCTGCTCAGATTTGCTCTCCATCTGCCATTTCTCAGCCAATCTAAAATATTAATTGAGCTGCTTTCATCCATGCAAATTTGAGTCCATTTCACTACATTTCGAACATCTGCCTTGAAGGTGGTGGACATATACTTCGGACAGTGGTGATGGGTTGTCCACGACAGAAGCCCAGATAGCCAGTCTCTTCTTAGAGCTATGGTCAACGCATGAAAAGTACATTTCAAAGGCCAGGCAATGATAAACACCACAATGTTGATTGCAAGAGATTCGGTATATAAATGTCATAGAAATACAAATTAACAATAGTGTACCGATATAGGATTTTTTTTATAACAGAAGCAACCGTGGGAAACTTATTCCTCCAGCAGTGAGAATGGTGCCTGGTGAGTTCATGGCCTGAAATTGTCGTCGAAATATGCGCAGCTAATGCAGTCAAAACGCAACGAATGTTAATTGTAGTGTAAACAATCTTTTATAAAATAGTGAAATGGAAAAATGTCTTATAGTGTGTCATGACAGCAATTTAGGTAACTCCTGCAAACATGATGTGCAAATGGTGTAAAGCTGAAACGAAAACACGAAGGCTGGAATTGAATGGATCTGAGATGAGCGAATCGAGTATGCCCAATCTCTTGTTGGCAAATGTGCTTTTTTTCACCTCTAATCGGGAAATCTGCAGATTTATTTGATAAACATTGTGTTGTGTCACTTTGCTCTTTCTATCAGAGTCTCACTTCATTACCTGTCATGAAATATCCTGCAGGTACACTATTTTTCACTTCTAATTTCTATGAATACACGTTGTTTCCTCGTACGAATATGTCAATTGTCTTTGTAGTATGGTGACGGCTCTTGAACTTATTCTTCTGTTTTTGATTTGTGAATATCTACCTGTTTCCCCACTCTCCGCATTAAAGTTCATAGTGAGTTTACTTTGCTGCTATTTTTAGTAATGAGTTAAGTCCTCCGTAATATTTATGTTTGATCTGGTGCCACTGTTCATTTGCGGAATCAGATGGCAGATGTGCAAGTATTTACTCCATTCCTTTGTGTAAATTGGTCAATCATTCCTTCTAGATTCTCTTTGTCAAAGATGGTCAGTGGATCCACTCTTCCTATTTGCTCTTCACTTTTAGGCAGCCCTCAGATGTTTTCTGTAGAAATTAGCCTTATCATTGATGTAATCTGATATTTGGCAATATTCTTCAACTGCTCTCCGGAATTGGATTGATTAGCAACACATATTAATGTGTTTGTGCAAAAATATAAGTTCGACAAAATATACTCAACTTTCCCAAATTCATAATCATAATCGACATTAGTGGTTCTTAACATTAAAAGTCAAGAAAATATGCACAAGACACGGCAGCATAAAATGGCACGATATGTTGTGGAGTACAATCACAGACACTGCCTGCTTTCCAGCTCTCAGTAATTTTGGTTCTGTCCCTTGCTCTGACTCCTCAGTCCATTGTGGATTCAAACAGCCACTAAAATGTGGCTGAGAGAACATTGAAAAACAAAATTAAACCGAATGTTAGAAATGACATTAAAGCCTTATCCAATATTGTCAATCCAATACGTCCGGGGATAGTAAAATACTTTTCCTGATTAGAACACTCTCGACGAACGTTGTTATTTCCCAGATCAGCCTTAAATCAAAAGAAGATGGGGATATTTCTGCAAACTACTGTACATTGAAATATTTAGATTGCACGGTCTTCCAACATATCGAACAGATGTAAAAGTGATGGTCAATCAGAGTGAGCAGTCTATTAGGCGAATGTGAGTTCTGCAGATGTCACTGATGAGAGGCTAGAGTGTGGTGCTGGAAGCAATCATAGTCGGTCAGGCAGCATCCGAGGGACAAACTCTTGCAATGTGAAGCAGTAATTTGCAAACCTTAGGCACACGTGTCAGTTCCTAACGAGGTAAAAAGAATTAATAACGATTGATTTGGTTCAGCATGACCTCAGTGATAATAGGTTGTACATACACCATTAACCATGGCCACAAGGTAACGAGTAGTGCAGCTGGAGCTTCCTACATTTCCCTGCAATGGAATCACAATTAGAACTTGTTTCGCTTTTAGAGAGAGATGGTAGAATGTACCGAGTCTTATTTAGATTACTGCGCGTATTCCTGCCTGGCAGTGCATGCTGGCATTCATTTGTAAATGTGCACAGCTGAAGCAGAACTAAGGCAGTAACTCGAAACAGCGTGCTTCTGTGGCCCTCAGTTTTTAGCTTAAGGCACAGAACTGAGAATTACTTAAGATTTCAGGCATATGAAGGTCAGAATATGAATGATTTCATAGATTAATTATGGATTCCCGACAGTGCAGAAATCAGTCATTTGGCTGCTTGCGTCTGCAATGAATTTCCAAACAGCATCCTTCTCAGAGGACCCCATTCTCACAACCCCACATACGATACTCTATCCATCTCACCTCCATCCCCGACCACATATCAATAAGTGTAGACTTCACATGGCTAATTCACTAACCTGTACATCCCTGGATACGAGGACGCAGTATAGCCTGACCAATTCACAAAAACTGCTAAACATTAGACTGCCAGAGTAAACTGGAGTCCCCGGAAGTATCCCATGAAGACATGGGGCAATTGTAAAAATTTCATGGATTCAATCACCCAGGTCTGTGGTCGAACCCGTTAGTTTGGTGATGAGAGGCAGCAGGGCTAACACCTTAGGATATCATTGAATGTAAGTAGTTGAGGATTTGAAGGATTGTATTTAGATTCCCAACAGTGTAGACGCGGAATATTAAATGGCCAGGTCACACTGCATGTTTGAAAGATGTTTCCATTAGTACGAGAGAATAAAAAAACTTCAAAACGGCAGCCTGAGTGTAAAGAGAAATCCTTTAGGAACCAAGCTAAGGTGAAATTTCTTCAGCCAGAGATTGATGAATTCACAGTCAATGACGGTTCTGAAAGTCAGGTCGTTGAGTACTTTTGAGACTGAGATCGATAGATTATTGATTATCATAGGATCAAACATTACGGGGGGTAAGAGGAAAACTGAAAATGAGAAACTTATTTAGGATTAAGTGGCGGAGTAGACTCCATGCAGTAATTTCCGAATCCTATTGGATACATTCTGGAGAGAGGGGACCTGTAAACGAAGTGCGGGTGCACCTGAACTGGAGGGGCAATAATGCCTTCTGAGTGAGGTTTGCTGGAGTTCTTTGGGAGGGTTCAAACTAGATAGACAGGAGGTTTGGAACAGCACTCCGGATCAGCTGATGTGGTAGGTCGTGTAGTGCTAGACACAGCATGCAGTGGATTTCTGAGAAAGGGCTGGCACTTGATGGGGCAAAGGTGCAGTTATTGTGATGGGTTTAAGTGTGGCTAGTTTAATACAAGTATCAAGAATATATGTGACCAACTCAGAGTCTGGATCAGTACTGCGAACAGTTATGTTGTGGTCATTACAGAAACTTGGATATCAAAATGCAGCTGTGATATTGGATGTTCCACGGTTTAGACGTTTCAAATGGACGTTTTCTGCAAAAGAGGTGGGGGAATGGTATTGCTAATCAGCGATAATATCACAGCTTCAGAAAGAAAGATCTTGGAGGAGGGTTTGTCTCCAGAGTCAGTCTGGTTGGAAGTCAGAAACAGGAAAGGAGCAGTCATTTTATTGGGAGTTTTATGCAGTCACCGCAATAGCAACAGAGGGATGGAGTAAGAGACTGGGAGTCAGATTTTGGAAAGGTGCAGAAGGAGAAGGATTGTTCTCGTGGGTGACTTTAACATCCATACTATTTCTTCGAACCTATTTACTTCAAACAGCTTAGATGGAGCAGGATTTATGGGTTGTGTTCAGAAAGCATTCCTGACTCAAATTGTGGATGGGTCGGCAAGAGCGGAGGCCACATTGCATTTGGTGTCTGGCAATGAGGCATGCCAGGTTTTCAGATCGCAAGTGGGAGTGTTTTTCAGCGATGGTGATCACAACTCCCAGACGTTTACGTTCTGCGTGGAGAGGTTAGGAACAAACGGTTTGGGAAGGTATGTATTTGGGGGAGGGGAGATTACAAGTCCATCAGTATGCAATTTGTGCTTCTAAATAGCAACACCTGTTCACTGGAAAATGCACGATAACAACGTGAAGGGTGCTTCAGAAGCTCCAGCTAATGGCGCTGGATAGGTTTGTGCAATTGCGACAAGGAAGGAATATTAGTTTGAAAGAACGTTGTGTGACAAGGATAATGGAATGTCTGGTAATGAGGGTGAAGGAATTTTGCTTAAGGTTGAGCCGGCAAAGATCAGACAGAGTTTCAGAAGTTTACAAACACCTGAAGAGTGGAGTTAGGAGAGCTGGAAGTGGCAATAAAAACAACAGAGCCTCGTGTTAAGGGGAACTCGAATGCCCTCTACACTTAATTAAGGGACAAGAGGATGACCATTGTGAGTTAGTGCCAATCAAGGCTTGTGGAGGGAACTTGTGCCTGGACTCAGAGGAAGTCATTTATAAATACATTGATTCAGTGTTCACGACAGATGGTGCCCTTGACGTTTCTGATGACAGCATGAAGTAGACTGAGACAATCGAGCTGTCGATGTTAGGAAGGTGTTTGTGCTGAATATTTAGATAAATGCAAGAATACATAAATCCCTTGGGATTACAGAATGTACCCTCGGATATCACAGGAAGCCAGGCATGTGTTTGCCTCTGGCGATGATCCTTGCGTCATTACTGTGTCCTGGTTTCGTGCCACATCATTGGAGTGTGACAAATGTTATTCCCATGTTCAGGAAAGGATATTCGGATGGTTCTGGGAATTACAGACGAGGTAATCTTACATCGGTGATGGGCAACATTTTGTAGAATTTACTGGGAGACAGGATTTATGATTACTTGAAAACCGTAGTTTCGTTATACAAAGTCAGTATACCTTTGTCAGCGGCAAGTCATACCTCACAAATCTTACTGAATTCTTTGAGGATTTGGCAACAAGTTAAATAAGGTAGAGCAGTAGGTGCGATGGACATGGAATTTCGCAAGGTGTTTGATAAAGTTCTCCATTTTAGGCTTATTCAGAAAATAAGGAGGACTGGGATAAAGAGAAATCTGAATGTCCAGATATTAGAATTGGCTGGCGCATAGAAAATGGAGAGTGATAGTAAATGAAAAGATTACAACCGAGGTTTCGGTGACCAGTGGTGTTCCACAGGGGCCAGTTCCAGGACGTCTGCTCTTCGTAATTTTATCAATGACTTTGATGAGGAAGTGAAGGTGGGTTCAAAAGTTTACCAATAATACAAAGTTTGGTGGAGTTGTGCATTGTATGGAGTGCCGTTGTAGATTGCAGCGGGACATTGCAAGGATGGAGACAGAAGGAGCTGAAGTTCCATCAGCAAAAGTGTGAAGTGATTCATTTTGGAATGTCGAATATTCACGTAACGTACAGAATTCTTGGCAATGCGGAAGAACAGAGAGAACCATGTCCATAGATCCACCAAATTTGCCATCCAAGTTGACAGTTGTGTTAAGTAGGTGTACGATGTGTTGACGTTCATTAACATGGAGATTAAGTTTAACAGCTGCGCGGTTATACTGCAGCTCTATAGACCACTGGTTAGACCATTCGTCGAACATCGCATTGAGTTTGATCGCCTCATTAAAACAAAGATTGACAGAAAGTGCAGAGAAGACTTCCCAAGATATTGCCTGGACTGGAGGGCATATCTTATGAAGGAAGGTTAAGGCAAGTAACGACTTTTCTGATTTGAGCGCCGAGGTATGAGAGGTGACTTGCTTTTCTTGCACAGGATGTTGAAAGTCATAGATAGAATCGATAAGCAGACTGTTGCCCATAGCATTAAAATCTGTCATGAGGGGGAATAATTAAGCTAATTGGAGGAAGGGCCAGAAAAGATGTGAGTTTTGGTTTGTTTACACTGGTAGTGGTGGGTGTGTGGAATATACTGTCAACAGTGGTAATAAAATCACATTTTTATTAAGCAACTAGTCCAACGGGACGTTCGCTCAGTGGTTAGCACTGCTGCTACACAGCACCACTGACCCGGGTTCGATTCCATCCTCACTGGAATATCTATGTGGAGTTTGCACGTTTTCCCCTTTTCTGCATGCTTGCCCTCCTGATGCTCTGCTTTCCTGCCAGAATCACATATATGTGCCGTTAGGTGAATTGGCCATGTTAAATTGCCATTAGTGGTCAGGGATGTCTAGGCCAGGTACATTAGGCAGGGGAATGTAGATCCATTGGTGTGGCGGCCATGGGTTTGGATGAGATATTCTTTCGCGGTCCAATGTGGACATGTTGGCCAAATAATGTGTTTCCACACAGTGGGGAGTCTAACTCTATTAGTGCAATTTGTCGGGTTGCCTGATCTTAGAGTAGGACAAAAGGCTGCAACAACACCGAGGACCACATGCTTTTACTGTTTTGTACTGTTCTATGTTCTTTATTTAGGCTTGAAATCTCACAGAATCTGGAAGGTTATTCGGAGATGTAATCGAAGGTTCGGATTACTAACAGGGAAAGACAAGATATATAAGGACAAACAATGCGCAAAGGGTGACGTTGAAGTCAATATGTGCTGGTACAAAATCACGGAATTCCAGCCCAAGGGTCATTTTGGGTAAACTGCAACGTTTGGATTATTGCGAATCAAGAAGGCAGTTCACCACCATCCTCGCAGAGACAACTGAGGGTGGCCATTCAGTCTTTGCCCACAACCAGAAATGCCCATATTATAGCCTGAGAACGATGGTCAGGCAATGCAAGAGAGATGACAGAACTCACTTCTACACTAAAACAGTTCTGGAGGTTTGGAACTTACACCCTCAAATGCTTAGCAATGTTAATTCAATTGTTACACTTAAATGTAAGATTGATCATTTTCATTAAGGCAGAGGATTCGGGGATATGGTCCCAAGCCTCACATATGGAGTTGTCTTACAGATTAGACATGATCTTCCTGAGTAGCTGAACAGACTCAATATGCCGAATCGCCTATTTCTGTAGCTACATACTTATGAAAAATTGACTTCAATCCTCGACAGTTGACTGATTAATCAGGCCCTTAACTCTGTTCGATTTATTATGTAAGCGTTAAGGAGATATTTCCAATTTTTCATTTCAGTTACTGTCAGTCTGAGTTAGTGATCTACACCTTATTAGAACGCAAAGTGTCGCCAGACGCCATTGTATCATTAATTGATACCACCAGTGTAAGCTGTGAACCCATAAAGAGAGGATGATCGTTTCTTCTCTCATAACCACAACGATGTTGTGGGCGACACTGTTATTCCTACTTGGAACCCTGATATTTGGCGAAGCCACCACAACTGGGAAGTTTTACTTTTCGTCTGAGTTGCAGAACTTTGTTAGTCTCCGCTTTGGCAAACATGCGAAGCATAGTTTGGAATAGTAACTGATGTGTTCTTTCGATGTGTGCTGCCATCTGTGTGTCTCATGTGTGTCCATTCCGTCGGCACATACTGTTTTTGTCATCTTCGAAGAGAAAGAAATCCTCTCAGTAAAACACTGAGTGGAATTCCCAATGGGTGCAGAAATTGTACGCTTGTTATTTTTTTTTCTTATTATTAAAAGAATTGATGACCAAGTAGTTATATCCTGTCATCTCAGGAGTCACATCCACATGCTGCATCTCAACGACAGCCAGCTGTCGTATTCCAATGGAAATGTCCCAACTATAAGTCAGGAAGGCTTGGTCTCCGTTCGTACCTACTCCAGATGCGTGTAACCACATCACTGACCAGGGTGATTCGAAAACAGCTCCACCAGGTGTGTTCAAAAATACATTCATAGGTGTTCCATGGGATTGGTGTGCAAAGGTCAGGACATTTTGCGAAGACTACACAAGACTGTCGTCAAAGCACTGGTGGAATATCATAAGTAATTGTGGGCACCTTATCTCAGGAAACATTTTAAGATTGGAAGACCACAGGATCAGAAATTGGGCCATTTCGCCCAGCGAGTGTGCTCTGCCATTCGAACACAGCTGGTAGAGTTTTCAACCCCATTTTCCCGCTTTCTTCCTGTAAACTTTGATCACCCTCAGAACCAAGAATCTAACTGTGTCAATCTTATATGTACTTAATGACCTGGCTCCATGAACTTCTGTGGCAATGAATCCCGTAGATTCAACAGTCCTTATCTCGAAACGTTTCTGTTTATCTCCACGCTCAGAGTTCTTCCATTCACTCAAAGGCTGACTCTTCGATTCATCGTTTTTTTCTGCCAATGGAAACACCTTCCAAATTCCACATTGTCCAGGATTTGCCATATTCTGTAAGTTTCAGTCAGATATAAGTGATGGTTCTTAACTCCATAGAGTTCAGTCAAAGAGTACGCAAATATTCCTCAAATGTTGTCTTTCATTCCTCGAATGATTATTGTGAACAACTTCCGGACCACTGCAGAGCCAATGCATCATTGCTGAGGTATGGAGCCCAAACCTGTGCATAATAATCCAAATGTAGAATGACAAGCCTTACCGTGCCTCAGATGCACATCCGTGCTTCTTTGTTCTTGTCCTTTCGAGATGGATGACAACATTCTAGTTGCATTAATGATTACCGACTCAACTTGCAGGTTTACCTGAAGAGGATCATAGACTAGGACTCTAAGTCCCTTTGAACTTCAGATTTCTGAATTTTCTACCCATTTCGAAAATAATCCATACTTTCATCCGCTCTCCTAATCTCTAAACCTGTTTGAAGCCCCCATGTCTCCTCAATTTTACCAACCCCTCTACTCATAATTGTTTCGTCTGCAAACTTAGCCAGAACGCTCTTAGTTGTTTCATGTAGATCGCTAATATATGAAGTAATCACAAAACTGCACTTTGTTAAAAGCCACTGGTCACGGGTTTCTTTCCTGTGAAGGAATGTGTTTATCCCACTCTCTGAATTCTGCCAGAAAGTCAATCTTCTATACAGGCTAGTACCTGACCTATGACAACATCCGGCCCTTTCCTACTATGTTGCTTCCTTTGGCATCTGATCAAACACCTTCTTGAAGTGGGGATAGACAATAGCGCTTGGCTCTCCTTGGTCTAACCTTCTCTATGCCCTCTCAAAGAATTTAAAACTCCCTTTGATAAAATAATACTGAGTTTGCCCTGTTTTACAATGCATTTCTAAGTATTCAGAAATCCCACCCTTCACAATACATTGCAAAATCTAATCGTCAACTGAGGCCAGATTTTTCAGTCTGTAATTTTTTCCTATTGACTTCTAAAACAGGGGTTTAACATTAGTAAGCTTCCAGTATTCTAGGAGTCGCCCTGAATTTAGTGACAACAGAAAGATCACTATTGAAGGCTTCACTATCTGCTTCAGAACCGCGGGGCTTAGCCCATCTATATCAGGTAATTTGTCCACTTATAGATTTTCGGCTTTTTTCAGCACCTTTTCCTTGTGATGGGCCACCGTACTAATTTCTGCCGTTCACCCCCCCCCCCCCACCCCCTCCGCCCCAACGATGTTAGTGACCCTTTTCACAGCAAAGACTGATGCAAATTACTCAGTCAGCTCCTCGGCCATTTCTTTGTTTCCAGTCGGAGCAGAATTTGATGCAATCGAGAGAGGACCATGGAACTGACGTCAGCTATGGAGAGATTGAGGAGGACAGGATAATATTGGTGGGATTTGAGAAAAATGAGATCTCAGCTAACTGAAACATGAAAAACTGTTTGAAAAAATATTCAGTGTAGAATTGGCAATGTTGTTTACCGTTGTGCAAGAATTATTGACCAGAGTGCATCAGCTCTGAATAAAGTGTCGCCCATTTAAGTCGGCATCCAAGGAGGTTATCTTCTTTTGAAGGGCATCGAAACGGTGGGATTCTTTAGCATAGAGTGCATTTTCATTCATTATGTTTATGAGTGCAGTTCACAGATTTTCAGTCAGGATGGGAATCGAAAAATTATCCTTGAATTGCAGGAAAGGGAAGTGGACATGATGAGCTCAGTCATGACACCAGATGCACACCCTGTTTTACATTCAAATATACTTACGCAGATTTTCTTACAGATATACACTCTCTTTCAGACACACATGTACAGGTGCACACACACACACACACACACACACTCCCTCTCTCCCACCCACACATACATGCACACACACACTCTCTCAAGACTTCTCTCCCTCACATGCACACCGAAACACAAAATTCGATGGGGCGAATGGCCATTTGCAGAATTGTATTTGCAGATCCATTACATTTGTTCAAAAAATACACCATCAGTCGGAAGTCAGTATTGTTTTACTATTCGTGTGACATTTTTGCACAATCCTACTTTGAAACTATAATGAGTCTGACTCAAGATTAGAATACATACAGACTATAAATTTTATTGTTTTGTCTGAGCTGAGATGTGACGTCTTTTTAAATACAACCTTTAATTATCTCGGGAATACAGTTCTGGGATTTTGTCAAAATGTGAAAAAGTTCTGGGATTTATATACTAAGGAATTGAAACCTGCAGCCCCATTCTAAAAGACAAAAGACTTAACAGCAATCTATGTTTATTCAATATATTCCAAATGTGTATGAAATATTGTTATTTTTCTCTAAATGCTTCTGTGTCCGATACTCCTATTCCACGAGATATGCGACAAGGGAGCAGCGCTCCCCGGTTGCACTTCCAAATAAACCTGTTTAACTATAAACTGATATCGTGCGATTTTATAAAGAAAATGTCCACCCCAATCAAACATCAGCACCGACATATCATCAAATCGAAGAGCAAGCTTGATTGGCTAAACGGCCACCTTTGCTCATCCAACTGCTTGTCCAGTGTCTGAAAATGGCTGCAGGTTGAAAAACGTCGTGGAACCTGAGCTCTTCCAAGTGGGAATTCTATTCCCGACGCTTTATTAGTGAGCTGGCATTATTGATCATGATTCAAGACGTCAGGTCTCTGAGGTCGAGTACCTACTCACAGACACCAATCTCATTTAATCCCGGTCTTTATGTACCATTCCTTACTGAGACCTGTTGAGTTCTCTGCCACATAATCATCATACAATTGTACAGTTCTGTAAGTAGGACATTCTTACCATCGTATATGTACTGATGCTGCAAAGTGCTGTCCAGCTAGCCCCATTCGCCAGGATTATTTTGATACCCCATTTCAATTCATCCCATTGAACTTCACATCCAGCTTTCTTTTGAAACATGCTGTGAAATCAGCCTCTGCCTCTCTCCAAGGCAAAGCATTCCAAATCCCAGCACCGCTCTGGCTAAATACGTTACAAATTCATTGACTTTGGGATTGTTCCATCCTGTCGATGCATTTTCACTCCCTGATGGCAAGCTGTTTGAGTACTTCACAATGCCTCACAGTGAGAATGCACTTCTCAGTTGTCAGTAGACTGTATCAATATTAGGCCGGACGTGGAGACCTGCATACAGTTCTGGTCTGCACGAACAATTGTTGTAACACAGTTCAAGCAATATGCACCCGTAGAACTCCAAGAATGTCTGGTTAGAAGAGAAAGGGTGCAATCTGCATTGGTCTGGCATTGTGCATCTGAGTCAGGTGGCAGGTGGATGTGCTATCGCATCTGACTGTTAACATCAACGAATCTTTGTATTTTTCTTTATATTCTCTCTCCTTACTCAATATTTTCATGTATTTTAGAAAGGAGTTACTGCTGCCGCGTACCATGTGAGAAGGGTATTTCCACGAGGGTTAAAGGAGTGTGCCCCATTTTCCAAGTTTGTTGCGTACGTTTGTGAAATCGAAGAAGGAAAGTGCAACATTCAACACTAGAAATCGTCTGTGTTTCTGACTGGGGAGTTCTGTCATCTCATCAATTCAGGCTTCATGTAATTGTTTCAACTGAACGATCACTGGCCCATTGCTTTCTAAACTACGTGAAGAAAACTGGATGATATTGCAAACATTGATGTCTATGTCTCACTTCGCTTTCATATCAATGTCTAAACACAATGTCAGGAAGGAAGTGAGTGTTCAGAAAATGGGTATCATGCATTGATGATCTTCACACTGTCGTAGCTGAGCTGGCATGTGGGTCTTTGGTGTGGCCACAACTGGGGAATCGTTTGCAGTTCAGGTCGCCACAACATAGCAAGGACGTAAACGCTTTGGAGAGGCAGGGAAATATGTTTACAAGGATGTTGCTTGCATCAGAGACGACTGATTACCAACAGCTTTTTGACATAATTTGGATTGTTCATGCTCGGGTTTTGGAGCTGAGAGGCGATTTGAAGGAAGTATATAAAAAGATGAGGGGCTTGGATAGGTTACCGAGCCGGACTCTTTTGCCCAGTTTGGAAATATATTGGGCAATGGTTTAAGGTGGGGGTGGGGTGGGGGCATGTTAAAATGATAAGCATGAGACAGTTTTTTTGTTGACAGAGAGAGTAGTAAATGTCTGGAAAAGATTGCCAAAGAAGGTGGTGGACTTGGAGAGAGTAGCAAAATTGTCAGGCAATTAGATAGATGGAAGAACCGGCAATGTGTACAGCGTTATGGACCATGTGAAGACAGATAGAATTAGTGTGGAATAGTACACTTGTCTTCACAGACATATTGCAGAAGGGTTTGTTCCTGTGCTGTTCGTTTCTCTGTTCAATGGAGCATTTTACCGTCGGTGAGAGGCTGGATTTAAACGGATTGTTTTCATTTGAGCAGAGACAATATTGGGCAGGCGTGTTTCATGTGAAGAGGTTTATGAGGAGCAAGAAAGAGTCAACAGAAAGCAGCTGCTCGCCTCAGTCCAATGAGGGGACTCAATTGGGAATTGAAAAGCATAAGATCTGGAACGGCGTTGAAGATAATCTCCCAGCCTTTCTGAACCTCTGATCGAACAGACACAAACAGTAGCCCGCAGACAATGCAATTGGCTCGTTGTCCACTATTCTCTTTGCGGAAGGGGAGCGTGATGTTCCATTCAGTGTGCACTTTGGCCATCTCTAGTACATCACTCTCCCAGTTCCAGAATAGGAGGGGGATTTGGAGGCACAGTGGGAAGTAGCAGGATAGAAAATGTGCGCTGCTTGCTGCCATACTACCGACAAAGCACCATTCATGTCACTTTTTTCAATCGTCACAAAAGTGGATTTACACTCTCATGTAGCGACAGCGTAAGTCGGTGATTGTAATAAGGCTGTGGGTGTGGATTAACTTTTGAAGACAGAACAAGTTCGTGTTAATCACAATACCATAAGTCCTGACTCAGAAGTATAGACGCAGGAGATCAGCGGTAATAACAGTGTCATGCTCAAAGTCGGTGAGAAGATTTGTAGCTCGGGTGCTCGTTGTTGTGGTTGTGTTCGCCGAGCTGGGAATTTGTGTTGCAGACGTTCCGTCCTCTAGCTAGGTGACATCCTCAGTGCTTGGGACCCTCCTTTGAAGCGGTTCTGTGATGTTTCCTCCAGCAATTGTAGTGGTTTGAATCTGCCGCTTACGGTTGCCAGTTCCAGCTGTCCGCTGCAGTGGTCGGTATATTGGGTCCAGGTCAATGTGCTTATGGATTGAATCTGTGGAAGAGTCATGACACTCATCCACAGATTCAATCAATAAGCATATCGACCTGAACCCAATATACCGACCACTGCAGCGGACAGCTGGAACTGACAACCGTAAGCGGCAGATTCAAACCACCACAATTGCTGGTGGAAACATCACAGAAGCGCTTCACAGGAGGGTCCCAAGTACTGAGTATGTCACCTAGACAGAGGAAGAAACGTCTGCAAAACAAGTTCCCAGATCGGCGAACAAAACCACAACAACAGTGTTATGCATATGGAGTTACTGCTGGAAGTGAAACAGGTCAGTGATAAACACGGTGATGTGAGTCTGGAATCACATGTAGAAACAGAGCAGGTCAGTGGGATCCATATATTGAGGGTCTGCAGTCAATTGCACGAAAGGTCCATGTAAGTGGTAATGACAGCGCCGTGATTCTGGTCAATATGAATATAAATGCTGTGAGAATGGATCCACATGCAGGTACAGAGCAGGTCAATGATAACCAGAGGGTTGTGAGGATCGAATCACATGCACAGATAGATCAGATTAGAGTTGACCATAATGCTCTTATTCAGAACCATGCAGATACAGAGCAGTTTAGCGTTAAGCACAGTGCTGCGCGCCTGGAGGTGTACATGGAAACACTATAGATCCGGCTGAATGAGGAGAGGCAGTTAGAAAGAGGCTGAAGAGCAGGACCTCAACAATATTAATTTCAGAATAGCTGCCAGGGTCACTTCCTAGTGTTGCAACGAATAGAAATATAGGGAACATGAATACATGGAGAAGAAACTGATGCAAGGTGCATGGCTTTTTTGGATCTTGGATCAGTGGAATCTCTCCTGATGCAAGGGTGGACTATAAACGAGGCACTGATTGCTCCGAAAGCAACCAATATCCTCGCTGAAACTTTCGCTCGTACTACATGGGAGGACTTAAACTCGAGTGGCAGGAAATGCAATTACAGCAGCAGGACAACAAGTGGAGAGATTGACAGGAAGTTTGTTGCTAAGACCAGTGAATCAGACAGAAAGGACACGCAGAGATGGGTGAATGAACACAACAGCACTCATGGTCTAATGTGTGTTTACATCAATACAATGAGTATTACCGGTAAGACAAATGAGCGTAGAACCTGGATCAGTACGTAAGACAAAGATGTTGTGCCCACTGCAGAGATGTGGTTGAGAGAGGGACTGAAAAGACTCCAGGATTTCGTTGGTTTAGACGAGATAGAGAAAAGGGTAAAAGATATGAAAGAGTTGTGTTAGTAATCAGACAGAATCTTACATCTTTACTCTGAGAGGAAATGCAGAAGGCAAGAGGGGTAGAGCTGAAAAATTAGGTGGGTGCAAACAATCTGCCAGGATTCTAACATAGGATGTCCAACAGCAATTGGGAACAAATATGTGGCTGATTATGGAAAGATTCGATAACAAAAGAACTTTCATAATGGGTGACTTTAACTTCCCCAATATTCATTGGGACTCCCTTACAGCAAGAGCGGGAAACAGAGTGGACTTCCTTAATTAGATGTAAGTGTATTTCTTGAAACAGTATGTGGACAGCCCAACTGGCAGAGGGGTCACAGTGTAACTTGTATTGGTTACTTAGCCAGGCCAAGTGATGACCTTTTAGTGGGACAGCTTTTTGAAAACAGTCATCACAGCTCGTTAAGTTGTAAGATAGCTATGAACAGGGAGAAGTCAGGAGCTTCGGTTAGGTACAAAATTGGTGGAAGGCAATTTACATCAGCATGAGATAGGAGCTAGGAAGCTTTAATTGGAAGATGCAGTTATCGGACAAGACAACATTTAACATGTGGGAATTTGTGAAGATCTGGTGTAGAGAGTTCCGGACCGACATGTTCCAGTAAGGCGGATGGACAAAGGTAGCAAGGTAAGCGACATATGAAAACGAGGGTGGCTGTGAATTTCTTCTAAAGAGAAAAAGATGCGTGTGTAAGTTTTAGGAAGCTACAATAGTACGGGACAGTGAATAATTGTTGGAAAGCAGGTAAGTACTCAAGCGGGAAGCTAGACAGCAAGAAGCGGCCATGAAATGTCCTTAATAATTCAAGTTAAAGAGAGTCCCAAAGCATTCTATACATATAATAAGAACAGGAGTATTTCACTGGAGAAAGTAGGACCACTCAAGAATACAGGATCGCACTTGTGCTTGGAGACAGAGGATTTTTGAGTTCCAAAGTGTATACTTTGCATCACCATTCGCTCCATAAAACGACATGGAGGATAGTGAGATATGTGTGGAACATGTCTATAGGCTAGAACATTAAAGAACAAGAAAGTGGTGGAGTTGGATCCCTTGAAGTGAATTAATGCAGATAGCTTCCCAAGACCTGATGATAGCGAGTCCAGTTTATTGAGCGAGTGAAGTGAAGCGATTGCTCAGGCTTTGGCTGAGAAAGTGGTCCTCTCGTACCATTTAAGAGATCCCGGAGGATTCGTGAGTAGGCTGTTTTCCCCGATTCAAGAAGAGAAGTCCGGATAAGCCAGGTAACCATCAGCCAATATGTCTCACATCAGTGGTGGGAAACCATCGGAGTGAACTCTTAGGAATAGGATTTATGCATATATGGAAAAGCATGACCTAATTAGGTGTAGTCAACATAACTTTGTGCAGGGCAGGTCATGTCTCACTAACTTAACTGACCTATTTGAGGAGGTCTCAAAGGTGAATGATAAGGGTAAACCAGAGGATTTGCTTATATGGACTTTAGTACGGCTTTCGATAAGAACCTACATGGTAGACTCATTGTGAAAATTAAAATTAATGGAATCCACGGGTAATTGGCCGCTTGGATTGACAATTGGGTGTCTATAGAAGGCAGAGCGTAAAGGTGGAATGGTGTCTTTCTGGCTGGAGATCCGTGACTAATGGTTTTCTCCAAAGATCCGTTTTATGACATCAACTATCTTCTGTTGTATGTAACTGAATTAGATTAAAATGTACATGAGTCAGTGAGTACGTTTGCAGACGATACAAAGATTGGAAGATTTGTGGATAGCACAGATTTTTTTTCAAAGGATACTAGGAAAATATACCAGTTGCAGATATTGGCAGAGTAATGTCAGATACAGCTTACTCTGGATGAGTATGAGCTGCTGCAATTTGGGAGATCAAACCTTATGGAAAAGTATACAGTTAATAGCAGAACTAAGAACAGCATTGATGCATAGAAGGAACTTGTGATTCAAGATAATAGCTCTCTGAAAGTGGCCATGCAAGTAGATAGGTGGTAAATTAGTCACATGGTGTGTTTGTCTTGATTGGTCAGGGAATTGAGTTCAATGTTCAATATATCATGCTGTAGCTTTCTAAAACTTTGGTGAGAGCACACTTAGAGTGTCATGTTCTGTTGTGGTGCAGATGAGATTTACCAAGATGCTGCATGGATTACAGACTTTGATCGATAAGGAGTAGTGAGCAAAATCTCCGATTGTTTTCTATTGAACAAAAGAGACTGAGAGGAGATTAGATAGATGTCTGTAAAATTGTGAGATGACAAGACGGGGTTGACAGACAGAATCATTTCCCCAGAAATGAAAGGTCTATGTGCGGAAGCATAAGGTGAGGGTGAACGTTCACAGGAGACGTGATGGGCAGGTTTGTAAAACAGAATGTGGTAGGATATTGGAATGCAATGGCAAGGATTGTGGTGCAGGCAGTAACGATTAGGGTACTTAGGGGACGTTTAGATTAGCACATGAATATGTAAGGAGTGGAGAGATATGAAGCAAGGACAGACATAAGGAATTAGTTCTGCTTGGTGTCATGTTTGGCACAACATTATGGGCTGATGGGCCCATTCGTGCGCTGCGCAGTTCTGTGTCTTGCATAAGTGGTAACAACAATGCAGCGGATATTTATAGACAGAGCAGGCCAGTGAAACACTCAGTCGTGCTGGTCTGGAGTCACATATAATGACTAGCAGGTCAGGGGAAAATACGATGTTACGGTTCTGGAGGTAGATGTAGAGACAGAGTATGCCATTGGTACTCACAGCGCTGTGTGTCTAGCGTCATAGAATTACACAGTTTTAAAAAAAACAGAACCTTTGCTGCAAATTGGCCATGCCAAAAAGATATCTGAAATCTATCGAAACCTAATTGCCAGCATTTGCTCCATATCGCTCTAATTGCTTCCTCTTTAAATACGCAACCAGATGCCTTTTAAATTTTATATTTTTTGCGGCCTTTTATACTTCCTCTGGCAGTACATTTCATGCATGCGCCATCCTCGAGGCAAAAGGAAGTTGCCCCTCAGTTGTCGTTTCAATCGTTCCCCTCTCAGCCTGAAACAGAGAATCTGTTAATTTGTTCTCCCCTACAGTGGAGGAAAGACAAACACTTTGCACTCTATCCATGCCCATCATGATATTTTAAACCTTTATAAAGTCATCCATCACTCCAGGGAACTGGAAGAATTAGGTTATAGCCAGAAAAAGGATTGAGGATATAAAAAAGTGATTTCTGGGAGTTAGGCTGGAAGTTGAAAAGCAGGACTAACGGATTAGGGTTCTGTAGATAACTACCGATGCCACGGGATAGCGAGGCGAGGAACAGGGAGCGGGAGCACCTTAACACGTGGCTGCGCAGATGGTGTAGGAGGGAGGGTTTCAGATATGGAGATAATTGAGATGCCTTCTGGGGAAAGTTGGACAAGAAGGACGGGTTGCATCTGAAGTTGTAGAGGACAAATATCCTGAATGGAAGTTTTGCTCAAGCAGTTCGAGAGGGTTTAATCTAGTATGGCAGGGGAGTGGGAAACTGAGCTTTATACCGGTGGTGAGAGTTGATGCAGATGAGGCAATAGCAAGAAGTAGACCAGCTAGTGGGAAGGATTTTCCTGGGAAGGAATCAAGGGATCGGTTAAAGTGTGTTTGCTTGAATGCAAAGAGAACCAGGAATCAAAGTGATGAATTTAGAGCATGGATCAGTACCTGGTGTTCTGATGTTGTGGCCACAACAGAGACATGAGTTTCTCAGAGACAGGTTGCTGGATGTTCCAGGGTTTAGAGCATTTAAGAAGAATAGGGAGGAGGGAAGAAGATGAGAGGGTGTAGCACGAAAAATCAGAGAGTGTATCACAGCTGTCGAAGGTTCCATTGTCGAGGAAGATCTGCCTACCGAGTCAGTATTGGTGGAAATTAGGAACAGCAAGGGAGCAGTCACTTCGTTAGCGATTTACTACAGACCCCCCAATAGCAGCAGGGAGATTGGAGAAAACATAGGTCGGCTGATGTTGGAAAAGTGTGGATGTCGTCGGGTTGTTGTAATGGTTGATTTTAACTTTTCCAATATTGATTGGAACCTCCTTCGAGCAGAAGATTTGAATGGAGATGTTGTTGTAAGGTGCGTTCAGGAGGGTTTCCTAACACAGGACGTTGACAGGCGACGAGGGGAGAGGCCATTCTAGACTTGGCGCTCGGAAACGAGCAGTTATCAGATCTTGTGGGAGAGAATATTGGTGAAAGCGACCACAACTGCCTCACATTCTACATCGCCATGGAGAAGGAGAGGATTAGGCAAAATAGGAGGCTATTGAATTGGGGAAGAGGAAACTATGATGCGATTAGACATGAGTTAGGAAGCATGGATTGGGAGCAATTATTCCATGGTAAAGACACCATAGACTTGTGGAGACAGTTGTTGCAAGTGATGAATAAATATGTTTACTCTGAGAGAGACAAGAAGGATTAAGATAAAGAAACCTTGGATGACGAGAGCGGTGGAGCTTCTCATTGAAAGGAAAAACGTAACTCCCATAAGGTGGAGGAAGCTAGGATCAAGCTCAGCTCTAGATGATTACAGGTTGGCGAGGATGGAGCTCAGAAGTTGTCTGAGGAGAGCCAGGAAGGGGCACGAGAAAGGCTTGGCAGAACGGATTAAGGAGAACGCAAAGGGATTTTGCACTTATGTGAGGATTAAGAGAATGGCCAAAGAAAGAGTAGGGGCTATCAGGGAAAGCATAGGGAACTTCTGTGTGAAGTCTGAGGAGATAGAGGAAGACCTAAATGAGTTTGTTTGCTTCTGTCTTTACGAAAGAAGCGAACTTTATAATGAATGAAACCTTTCAAGAGCAAGCGTGCATGATGGAATGGATAGAGATAGAGGAAATTAATGTGCTGAAAATGTTGTCAAACATTAAGATTGACAAGTCTCCAGGCCCGGACCAGATTTGTCCTCGTCTGCTTTGCGAGATGAGAGATCTTTGGATCCTCGCTCTCCATTGGAGTCGTACCTGAGTACTGGAGAGAGGCAAATATAATTCCTCTCTTCAAGAAAGGAAACATGGAAATCCCCGGCAAATACAGAATGGTAAGTCTCAAGTCTGTCATCTGCAAGATGTTAGAAAGAATTCTGAGGGATAGGATTTATGACCATCTGGAAGAGCATGGCTTGACTGAACACGGCTTTGTGAGGGGCAGGTCATGCCTCACAAACATTATCGAGTTCCTCTACTGGAAAGGTTGATGAGGGTCGAGCTGTGGATTTGGTGTATATGGACTTCAGCAAGGCAGTTAATAACGTTCCCAATGGACGACTCATTCAGAAGGTCAGGAGGAATGGGATAAAGGAGAATATAGCTGTTTAGATACAGAATTGGCTGGCCAACAGAAGACAGCGAGTGGTAGTAGAACTAAAATATTCTATCTGGAAGTCAGTGGTGAGTAGTGTTCCACAGTGCTCTGTCCTTGGGCCTCCATTGTTTGTAATTTTTAGTAATGACTTAGATGAGGGAATTGAAGGATGGGTCAGCAAGTTTGCAAATGGCATAAAGGTTGGAGGTGTCGTTGACAGTATAGAGAGCTGTTGTAGGCTGCTGCGGGACATTGACAGAATGCAGAGATGGGCTGAGAGGCGACGGATGGAGTTCAACCTAAATAAATGCGATGTGATGAATTTTGGACGTTCGAATTTGAAAGCTGAGTACAGGATTAAGGATAGGATGCTTGGCAGTGTTGAGGCACAGAGGGATCTTGATGTGCAAGTAAATAGATCCTTAAAAATGACCACTCATTTGGACAGGGTTGTTAAGAAAGCATATGGTGTTTTGGCTTTCATTAACAGGGGGATTAGGTTAAGTGTCGTGAGATGTTGTTGCAGCTCTATAAAGGTTTGGTTGGACGGCACTTGGAATACTGCGTCCAGTTCTGGTCGCCCTATTACAGGAAGGACGTGGATGCTTTGGAAAGGGTTCAGAAGAGGTATACCAGGATGCTTCCTGGACTGGAGGGCTGATCTTATGAAGACAGGTTGACTGAGCTTGGACAGATTTCATTGGAGAAAAGGAGGAGGAGAGGGGACCTAATTGAGGTTTACAAGATAAAGAGAGGCACAGATAGAGGCAATAGTCAGAGACTATTTCCCAGGGCAGAAATGGCTAACACGAGGGGTCATGGTTTTAAGCTGATTGTAGGAAGGTATAGAGGGGATGTCAGAGGCGGGTTCTTTCCAAAGAGAGTTGTGAGAGCATGGAATGCGTTGCCAGCAGCAGTTGCGGATTCAAGGGCAAGGGGGACGGTTGAGAGACTGCTGGACAGGCATATGGTCACAGAAAGTTGAGGGTGCATACAGGAGGATCAATGATCGGCACATCATCCTGGGCTGAAGGGCCTGTTCTGTGCTGTGCTGTTCTATGTTTTATGTTCTAATCAGCCTGTTGAGACTAATTCTCAACGACAAACCCACCAAACGTGACGAGATTCTAATAAATCTTTTGTGGTCCCCACAGAGGTGTGAGTCTGGAGTTACATAAAGACACAGATCAGACAAGTCGTAACTGCAATTCTGTGGACTAGAGTCACGTGTGGATTCACAGCAGGTGAGTGGTAACCAGGGTGCTATGGGTTTGATCAAATGTACAGAGAGAGCAGATAAATGGTATCCACAGTGTTGTGGGTCTAAAGTCACGCATGGAGACAACTTAGATCAATGGTAATCACCGTGTTCAGCGTCTGGAGTCACGTGCAGAAACAGAGTAGATCATTGCTAAACATAGTTTTTTTTTCCCTAAGACTGACTTATTGAGACAGAGGTGGTTAATAGTGCACTCTGTGCTATGACCCTGTAGTCACAGAGCAGGTCAGTCATAACCACAGTGCTGTTAGTCTGAATTCACCTGTACCGACAGCGCAGATGGGTACTGACCACATTCAGGTACTGTGCAGATGAGTGGTAACCAAAGTGCTATGTGTTGGGAATTATAAGTCGAGAAGGAGCAGGTCAGTGGAAAGCACAGTGCAGTGTGGCTTGATTCGCATTGAGAGACAGAGCAGATCAGAAATAACAACAATGCCCTGCTTCTGGTGTCACATCTACAGCCAGAGTGGTATCCAAAGTGCTGTGGGTTCAGAGACACAGAGACAAAGCAGATAGTGGTAACGACGATTCGGTGGGTCTGGAGTCACGTACAGAGCAGTTCAGTGGTAGTCACTGTGCAGTGGGTCAGGAGTCACATGAAGAGACAGGGAGGATCAGTAGATTTACAGTGCTGTTGTTCTGGATTGAGATTAATGATAGAGCAGATTAGTGATAAAAAGAGTGTTAAGCATCTGGAGTCACATATAGATTGTGCAAATACTTATAACCATAGTGCTTTTGGTTTGGAGTCAAATACAGAGTGGAAACTGGTCTAGGGACATAATTGTTCCGTTGTTCTGGAAGGAGCTGTTGAGACAGAGAAGATCAGTAGTACCCGTAGTGACGTGGGTCTGGAGTCACAGTTCTTAGAAATGTACAACATAGAAACAGAACCTTTCGTCACCCATGACGACCAGATATCCTAAATTTATCGAATGACATGTACCAATATTTGTTCCATATCCCTCCAAACCTGTCTTACTAAAGATCTCACTCAGATGTCTTTTAAATGTTGTAATTGCAGACGTCGCCATGACTTGCTCCGGTAATTCATTTCATGGTCGTACCACACTGTGAGTGAAAAAAGATTTGCCCATTTTAAGTCTGTCCCCCTCACACTGAAATGGATGCCACATAGTTTTGGACTCCATTAACCTGGGGGAAAGACATGGACCATTCATCGTACCCATGCCCTTCATGCTTTTATAAGCTTCTGTAAAGTTTCCCCGAAGCCTCTAATATCGTGTAATGTAATATGACATGACAATGTAAGAGAAAGTAATATAATATAACATAATGTTACCTTCTTTATTTCTCCAGTGTTGACCTTCTCATCTGAGGAAGAGAATTTATGGAGTCAGTTCACTGAAGGTGTACCAAACTGATTCCTGAGTTGGTAGGACCGTTCTATGAAGAAATATGTGATCGTTTTGGATTATATTCACTATGGCTCGGACGTATGCGACAGGCAGTGGGTATTCTCGGAAAATCATGTCATGATCACATTGGATGGCACGAGGAGCTCATTGTCCTGAATTCAATAAATTCTAATAAGACTATGTCCGTTGAAAGCAGAAAATCATGTTCCCGATAATCAGAGGAATTCAGAACCAAGTGGGGTCTCAGTCTAAGGCAAACAAGATAGGCCATTTAGGAATGATGCACGATGACCTTCCTGACCAAGTGAGTGGGAGACTGTGGAATTATCTGCCACTGAAAGCAGTCAAGGTGAAAACATTGAAGTTTTTGTTTGTAAGTAGTTAGATACGGTTCTTGCACGTCAATTGGTCAAAGTCTACAGGGATAAAGGAGTAACAGGGATTGTATTGAACGATCAGCCAAGATCACATTGAATGGTGTAGCAGTCTCGAATTGTTGAATGATTTATTCTTGCCCATAGTTTCTATGTTTCTCTGTGAAACGAATAATGTTGTGATTCATTTGTGAAAAGTTCAATAAATTCGTTCCAAGCAGATGGAATGGGAACCGACAAATCAACCTGCTCCATGAACCTGGTAAATATTCGACAAGATGAAATAACATACTGGCAACATAACATGAAAGTTTTAAAAACTAAAGAGAATGTGTAATAGCATGTGGACGGCTTTGACTGGGGTACCTCATTTAACGTCTGTTAACGGAGGAAAGAACAATATTCTGTTTCCTCTCCTAATGTATGTCAGCAAGAAGGGATTGACACGTTTAAGATTGTCAGCAAGAGAGGTGGGAGTGAGAAGAAAAAAAGGAGGGATGCATTTCTGAGGCTTGAAAAGGCTCCAGTCAGATTGGAACACATTTTGACTATTGTGAGCAATTTTATTTTTGATTGCTTACACTGTGGAAACAGGCCCTTCGGCCCAACAAGTCCACACCGACCCGCCAAAGCGCAACCCACCCATTCCGCTACATTTACCCCTTTACTGAACACTACGACTAAATTCACCTCAGTTGCACATCTTTGGACTGTGGGACTTGATCCAAATTTTGTACCCGAAGTGTTTGCCTGGACCGCTGGAAGATGCAACGGTAACATTGTGCCACAAACTCCTGAAGGGAGTACGTATCAATGAATACTGGACACACACAAATCCGTGCCAGGCGTCGAGCATTGCTGCCGTTGCCCGGGATTTCCCCTGTTCCATGAAGAAACTGGAAGAGCTCCAATGGTAATCGTTGCTGGAGCAACGATAGTATTTTGAGATGGTTAAAGAGCAATATATAATATTACAGCAGTGACCCTTTGCACATTGATCTTCCAAAACAGCAGACCCCCCTTTTCCCACTTGACCGAGAGCCATAAATTTTCAACCGTTTCAAATGGCTGATCCAAGTACACTTTCCGGTAGTGATGCTTCCCTTCTCAATTATCAACCCAGGCAGGGCATTGCAGACTCACCAGCAGCCTGTGGGTGAAAACATTTATGAAACCCTGCATTTCACTTTAAAATGGTGGCTTCTTGCTTTTATACGTTTGGATAAGGAGACCAGCTGTTTACTCCTCTTGTCCATGTCGCTCATGTATCTTGCTGTTGCCCTCACTCGACCTTCTCTACTTCTCCACCACTCTGCATTGCAGAACCTGATCACGCTGAAGAATTGTCTCCACTGAGCCCACTCTCTGGTGAAATCATATTCCTGCTCGTAACAAGTGGAAAAGAAAAGGCTAAATCCCAAGATGGCACTTGAATCCAGAGTGGCTAGATTGGAGGGAGGGAAGTGTTGTAGGTAGGCTTTTAACACTTCTTTTCAGGGTACTTGAGTTCAACGTACTGAGCCTAACCATTGCACAGTGATGCGAAATCGCGTGTTCTCTGTTTGTGAACTGTCACTTCAACAGGTCAAGAGCTCATAGAGAAGTGCGCATGGTGCTGCTCCTTGCCGAGAATTTCAGATATTATTCACTACAGAGTCTCTGAACTGCTGAATGTATCTCCTGTTTTTCATCGATCTCACTGGGATATTGCGGAAGTTTGTAGGTGCGAACGAAAGCTGTGCTCTTGCTCCTCGCAACGTGGCATTTTGAGGAGGCGAACACTGATAGCAGGAGGCTGTAAGGTAACTACATGGCCACAGATGCATGCATCCATCAGTTACTGATGTGAAGGATTCTTGGCAAAGTGAAGACAGCATTCATCATTTCCAGCCAGGCATGCTGCTAAGTTTGATCCTGTTGGACTTGGAGATGCACATTGCATTGCAAAGTAGAACTAAATAGAAAAGTTAAGACATGCAGAAGAAGGGGTAAAAGACAGAGTGAGAAATAAAGGTAGTGTGAACAATTAGGGAGTAATAGAGAAGGGTAATGGAGATTGAGAAAGGAAGAGGAGAGTTGGGAAACGACAAGAAATGCAATAAATAAAAGTATTTCAGAAAAAAAGTGGAGATGGAGACAGGAATGAGGAAAAAGAGACAGACGGTTAAGGTGTTAGAGAGAGAGAGTAATGAGGAAGGCGGAATGAAGATAAAACGGGTTAAAAAGCGAAATAGAGAAGGGAGACTAATGAAGAGCTGAGAGAAAAAAAAGAGATAGTCGTTGCAGTATAATGCAAACATAGAGAGAATTGTTCTTGAGAAAGAGAGTAATGTGGTACAGAGAAAGAAGGTGAAGAGGTTTGGGAGGTTTAAAACACAGGCGGAGAGAAAAATGAGTGAAAGGGGGACCTACATGTAAACATAATTGAAAAAAAAGTTATTGAGTAATCAATTGAGAATGTTTAATTAAAACCGTCAGAGAAAGACTTAAACAGGTATTGAATGACGACGGCGAGGGAAAAAATAATAGCTGCGGTCGAGATAGGAATTGAGACGAAGAGATTGATTGGGGGGAGAGGGAGAGAGATAAGAATTAAATGTGAACAGAAATAAACATCACAGAAAGAGAGACAAAGAACCTTCGTGTGATCTGTTTGCTGATTGTACTTTCCTCTGCAATCGTCAGGATCCTTGCTTCTTACAGTCATGTCTAAATGCTTGTATAAAGTTCGCAGTTTCACGGTCAGTTCTCGAGATTGGAGCAAGACACAGTCGGGGAGGGCAGAAGGACATCCAACGTACAGGTCCGTCTGAAACAACAGCACCATTATATTCACTCCTGCTACATTACTTATCATTCACAGGATATTGGTCTGCGATATTGATCGTTCCGCCGTTTTTTTGCCAATCCAACGTTGAACTCCTTGAGGAGAGTGGGGCTGAACTCCTTCACAGACTATCTCAGTCCGTGTCCCACAGACAGAGCAACAGCAAAATGGCAGGGAGGCAGCTACGGCATTTTGTCCGAGTGAAAGCGAATGAACAATCGATATATTTCACTCACACTTCACCCGATTCATTCATGAGATCTGGAAGACGTTGTCAGACAGCAGTTATTGCTCTCCGTAGTTGACCCCGAAAGAAAGTGGAAGTGAGCGGATTTCTTGAAATAATGCAGTCAATGTGCTCAGGGTAGACCAGTAATTCCATCAGGGAAGGACTTCCACAATTTTGATTGAAAGACACTGAATAAATTGATATATTTCAAGTCAATATGGTGAGTGGCTTGGAGGGGAAATTGCAGGGGCTGGTAATCAAATCGATACGATGCCCTTGAGCTTCTCGATGGAAATGAATGTGAGTTTCGAAGGTGCTAAATTTCGTAAATTTATACAGTGCGTCTTGTCGATGGTACACACTGTGACTAAGCCTTGGTGGCCGAGACAGCGAATATGTGTAGATCATTTGTTAATCAAGTGGGCTTTATTGTCATGGATCCAGTCGATATTCTCAGTGTAATTGCAGCTGCAAAAATCCAGACAGGTGGGTTTGACACTATTCGCTTGCGCCTTGTCGATGGTGAACTAATTTTGTGCGAAGTGGAGGTGGAGATGAGGAGTTGGGGAGTAAGGAGCTGAGAAAGGCGCAGCAGAATACCTGGACTCTGAATCTCTCTTCAGCAAGTATATAGAGATAGCTGCTCCAATTTAGTTTCTGGCTCAATTTGAAGCAGCTGAATGTAAATAGTTGACGGCTGGGGGGCGGAGGGAGGGGGCGTGCCAGGTGTACAAACATGATGACTCGAATGAACATCAAGGGGCAACGTTTAGATTATTTCGTAATGTTAACGTTTAGAACGTTGAAAGTTGGCAGGGAGTAATTCAGTTATGGGAAGACCATTGAAGTTCAAACGGTGACACCTGCTGAAGGGGTGAGAAGGAGGCCAACTCGGAAGATTATGAGTGGGCGTACGTGGGGAAGGCATGAAAGGATAACCTGAAAGGTAATTGGATTGATGAAAACCTCTATATGAATGAGTGAGGGTGGGGGAGTTGAGCTGATGGACAGTGTCAGCAGTGCGTCAACATAACCTCCTACTTTAGATACCAAGAAAAGACAATGAAGCTAAATGTTTCCGAATCTACAAAGCTTTTGTACATGACCTGGCTGTGTCCGTGACTTATGTATGCCTTTATGTCTTTATGTGCATGTGTTGTGTAAGTTTGCATATGTGGCTCTTTCGGTGAGACTTCCATTTCACCTGCGTGTCCGGGGCGTATAGTATGTTTTCTTGTGTGTGTTTCAGCCTCTGTGTTTCTTTTTCTGTGTGCATTTATGATTCTATGCATGAGCCTTTGTCTGTGTTTCTGTGTGCCGCTATGTCTGTGATTCTGTCTCTGTGTGTTAGTGTATTCCTGTGTGTATCGATAATTTTGTTTTATTGTGCACCTGTATTCAATGGGTTTTCTGTGATCGAGTCATCGAGTACTAAAGCGTGGAGACATGCCCTTTGATCCAAACTGATCCATGCCGTACAAAATGTCCATCCACTTTAAGCCAATTTCCTTTAAACCTGGGCCATGTAATCCTAATCCTTTTCCATCCATGCATTTGTCCAAATGATTGTAAAATGTTGTTAATGTACCCGCCTCAACCACATCCACTGGGAGCTCATTCCATATGCAACCAATTCTAAGTGTAAGAACGGTTTACCTCAGCTTCCATTTTATTACTTCCCTTCTAACATTCAAGTTAAGTCTTCGTTTCCTCGATTCTCAAACCTTCAGAAAAGCACTGTTTGCATTCACGCTATCCATGCCTCACTTGACCTATTAGATACCCTCTCAGTCTCCTAAACGTGTATGAAAAAGCCCATCTCTTTCAACCTCTCCCTATTAAACGGACCATTGAGACCTGGCAGCATCTTTGTAAAATTTTGATGCAGTCTTTCCAGATTAATACCATCCTTCCTGCAGCAAGGTAAGCAAAACCAATCACAATACTCCAAGTGCGTCCTCACCAAAATTCTGTACAACATAATTTCGCAACTTCAATAATCAATGCCCTGACTGATGGCGGCGTGTGTTCCAAAAGCCCTCCTCACTGCTCTGGCTACCTGTGACTCCACTTCCAGAGAGCTGTGCACCTGAAATCCAAAGTTCCTCTGTGGCAATCCGCTCCTTAAGGCCCCACAATTCATCATGAAACACAGTCCTTGATTTGACTTTCCAAAATCCAAGACCACACACTTAAAAATAATTTGCCATTTTTCTGGCCCACTTCCCAAGATATCAATATCCTGCTTCCATTTCTGACATTCTTCCTCGCCTTCCACCATACATCTTTTTATTTTAGCGTCGTAGAACTTTGAACATGAAACAGTACAGGCCTTCAGGCCGTCGATGTTATGCTGACCTGTGAAACCCATCTGAAGCCCATCTAAACTCCTCCATTCCACTTTCGTCCATCGGAAAACGCAATGCCAGTTTAAAATCCCTTAAATTTGGCGAGTCCACTACTGTTGCAGGCAGTGAAATCCACGCCCCTACTACTATTGGAGTAAAGAAACTGACTCAGACATCTGTTCTGTATCTGTCAAACTTCAATTGAAAGCATGCTCGCCTCGTGCGAGCCAACACCGCCTGAGAAACAAAAACCACTCGCTGTCCACCCGATCCAACCCTCTGATCATCTTGTAAGTCTCTACCAAGTCCCCCTCAATTCTAGTCATCAACGAAAACAGCAAACGGTCCATTAGACTTTCCTCATAAGACCTTCCCTCCATACCAGGCAGCATCTTCGGAAATCTCCTCTGAAACCGTTCCCAGGCTTCTACATCTTTCCAATAATGCAGTGACCAGGACTATACATAATATTAAAATTGCGGCTGCAAAAGGGGTTTGTACCGCTGCAGCACGACCTGGTTCTGAAACTCAATCCCTCTACTAATAAAAGTTAACAATCTATATGCCTTCTAAACAACTGCATCAGCGAGTGTGTCGATTTTGTCGGATCTATGTACATTTGATATTTGTCTCAAGTGAGTTGGAATGTAAAAGGAGAGATGTGCTACTAAGACTTTATAAAGCTCTGGTTAGGATGCATTTAGAATACTAAGTAGAGTTTTGGGCCCGACAGCTCAGGAAGAGAATTTCCAACGGGGTTTCACACGGATGATCCCTGGAATGTTGGGCCTCACATATGATGAACGGCTGAGGATCCTGAGATCGTTTTCATCAGAGTGTAGAAGGATGAAGGGAGATCTAATAGAAATGAATTCCCAGCGTTCACACTTTCTAAGACTTGCAACATCATGAATATTGACATCCGGGAGGCAACACTCCCACAGAACCTCCTATTTCTTCTCCATACTATGCACTGACCAATAATGAAAGCTCTGCTCCTCTTCCCCTTCCCAACTGAGCAGCAGGGATAGACACTGCACCATCGACCACTTCCTCATTACTTACGCCTGGTTAGTCTTTCCCGCAACAGTATCTAAAGTGGTATACTTGTTGCGGAGAATCACCACAGAAGATCCCTGCACTGCCGAATGGTTACTGCCTTATTCCTGACGTTAACCTATCTACCATCGTCGCGTTGCTGTGGAGTCACTAACTCCCTGTAACTCCTCACAATAACTTCCTCCGCCTTCTGAATGACCCGACGTTCATCCAGCTCCACCTGCTGTTGCCTAACTTGGTTCTCGAGGCACTGGAGTTGGGTGCACTTCTCACGCATGAAGTCAGCAATGAGCGTGAGGTGACTTACCAAACGTGCAGGAATCCTTTGAACCATTCCTTAATGTTTAAAAATAATAATTTTCCCCATTTCAATACAGAGCGTAAAACAAAAGAAATATTTATTTTAAATTACACTATATTCCAATCGACGAAGACTATTGCTCTCCGTTCAGCCAGCCAAAAAGAATAACTCATACACTCTGTAATTTTCTGAGTTTAGATTGACAAGCTCATTTCAGTTTAACAAAAAACGACATCTGGATTCCTATGGATAATTAAAGTAATCTGTTCAGTGACTGTACATGGAATAAACAATCCTGTTAACGGAATCCAGGTGTTGACGATGAATTAATATCGACTCCACAATTAATGAGTAAAGTCTCTCAGGGACTTCTCTTTTCGCTGCATAAAAGGACTCCTGGCTTAATTGCACAGAATAATCCTCCACCCACTGGCAGAAAATGTGTCATGGATTTCAATGATTTCTATCCATACATTCTTGAAGTATCCTCCGTCGCATTTTCATGGATTAATGGGGCCTACTACATCAAAAGTAAAATTCAGGATTTTGAGAGGATATACTACCCAATACTTGCTGCTGTCAGTGTCCCCCGTAAGTACTAAACGTCCTTATCCATTTTCTAAACCGTGTTGTACTCTTCACTTATTCTCCTGAACTGTTTCGTGATCCACGTTTGCTCGTAGATGGATTGTTGATTCCTCCTTACTCCTCTTCGTATATATGGTGAAGTGTAAATTTATGTTAGACCAGACTACATTACACTGTCTACATAGTCATTACCGGAGACGAATTCGATTGATTCTCTGCTTCTTATCCTCGTGGCTATGGATCTAATTATCTGCGAGCAAACGAGCAAATGTGGAAGGATCACCTGAAATCCTCTGCAGTAGTTGGCTATATTTGTTTGATAGACCGTGAATGCTTGGATCAGAATTCTGCGTCAGTCGATTCAATGTATTTAATATAAGATGACAGCATATCAAACAGACACATGGACACTCTCTCTCACAGACTCTCGATCTTGCAAAACTGCATACACTCACCGTCACTCACATAAAACCTTTCAGATTCTTTCCCAAATGCACAGAGAAATTCTCTCCCTCCTTTTCGAACTCTCTCTCTCTCTCTCACACACTCACACACACGCACACAGACACACACACACACACATCCACAATCAATGGAAAACACTCATTAATTCAGACAATCTCACGCACAGACACTGTCAGAATGTACCCCGTGTCGTATTATATGGTGCTGGAAAATACAGATGTTCTGGCTTCATGCGAAGTGGAGGAGAGTTGAAGTTTTGAGCATCAGCCATTCATCACGAATGATGGTGTGGCCCAAGAGGCTGAGAGGCAAATGGGTGATGCTGGGGAAGGTAACTGAGAATGTCATTCTTAGATGAAGGTGCGTGATGATGGAGATTGTTTGGAAAGGATGTTGGAGCAAATTGGTTGGAAGAAAAATGGAGAGTTAGGACAGTTCAATAGGGCGGAGCTGAGTTGGAAGGTAGGCTCTGGAATAGGGTGGCGAGTGGGATCCCGTGTGTTTGGAGGGTCCCATGGGCGTACGTTGAGGCATTCTTTCTCCAGACAATGGGTGCCTAGAGTCTGCCGCTGGAGGTGCAGGACTTGCATGTTTTTTTTCCGGTTGGGAGGGGGAGATAAATTGTTCTGCAACAGGGAGATGGGATTATTTATTCCATGTTTCCTAGAGATATTCTCAGCAACGTTCCGAAAGTAGCCATCCTGTCGCCTTAATGTCAAGTATGCTACACCAAAACTAACGGAGACAACAGATGATGTGTGTGGAAGCAAAGCTAAATCTCTGTGCAAATGCGAAAGGATCAGTTAGGACCATGGACGGATGTGAGATTGAAGGCGTAATCACAAGTTTTCCTCTTTCTGTGGTGTCACGGAAAGGTGCCATGTGTGTACACTGCGGTGGTGGATGCTGTGGCCCTCACAATGGAGTCTTTGTGGTGATTAACTCTGTGGAATGCAGGTAGCAGTGGAAAGTGAAATGCATTCCAGGTGGCAGAGACATGGCTGAAGATGTTTTGTTGAATATGGAAATTGGTGCGATGCAAGTTGAGGATCGGGGAGTTCTTTCCGTGATCCGATTGAAGAGGTACGATTCATGGGCAGAGGTGAGCGAAATGGAAAAGGTGGACAGGCGATCGTCGTCGATCAGCGGGAGGGAATTTCCAGTCATTGAAGAATTTCCCATCCCAGAAGTTCTTTGTTGGAATTGGTCTTCCTGGGACAAGATGCGGTGGATAAATTGGAAGGAAATGATAGCGTTTTTACAAATGCCAAGATGGATCGTGATGTCGTCCAGGTAGCTGTGGGAGGCGGTGAGCTTGACGTCGATGTCTGTTTTGTGTCTGTTAACGGAAATGAAGATAGAAAGGTCCAGGAATGGGAGAGAGGTCCCCGAGACGGTGCATGTTAGTTTGAGGTCAGGGTACAAGGTACTGGTGAAGTTGCTTAACTGTTCATGCAGCTCACAGGAGCATGAGCTGGCGCCGATCGAGTCATTGATGAAGCGCAGTAAATGGAGGGGATTGGTGCCAGTTTAGCTGCGGAAGATGGACTGTTCTATGTCCCAGAGAATGTGGCATGAACTGCTGGGGCCGATGGGTATGCCCATGGTTACACCATTTCCCTCGAGGAAGTGGAAGAATTGAAAGGAGATTTTATTTTAGGGTGAGGTCCAATTGAACCAATCAGACGAACGTTTCAGTGGAAATATGCGATTTGGCTGATCGTTGGACGACGAAATAGAGGGCTTGGAGGCCTTCATCTTGAGAGAAGAATGTCTGAAGATGAAGTTTGCGAGCCAGAGAACGGAGGTCATGTAGCATGGCATCCCGAACATACATAGGGAGATCCTAGATCAAGCTGGTCAGAATGATGCGAAGGTATGCTGGGGTGTGTTCTTTGGGGAAGGAGCTGGGTGAGACGTTAGGTCATCCAGGGCAGTCAGGTTTGTGAATTTTGGGTGAGAGATAGAACCGAGCAGTGCGTTGTCCCTGGACTATGAGTTTTAAGGCTGATACATGATAGGTTGTTGTTGGCAGCTGATCTCGTGACTGAGTGGGCAGTCGGAAAAGGTGGCCGTGAGTTTCAGCTACGTGGAGATTGTTGCGCAAATTTATCATTGTGCCCGCTTTGGCTGCAGGTTTGATTGGTGGCCAGAGGCACTGGTATAGTTCTCAGCTGTGCCTGCCTCCTCCTCAAGTACTGGCAACAGTGAGTTTTCCGCAGCTGCATCGGCACCATTCCCAGCCATTTCCTCCGTATCAACGCCACATCGCCCTCCCATCAGGAGTTTGAAATGTTCATGAATGTTATTAAAATTTTATTCGCTCATCACAAATTCAACTGGACCATATCAGCCACATTGCTCTCTTTCCTGTACCTCTTCATCTTCGTTTCCGTTGACAGACTCAACACAAAGCAATTTCCCCCTACCATTTGTCGAAGTCTCCGTCCAATACATCTCTTCCTATATTGCGCATCTGTCCTTGAACCACACCCATCCAATCACAGCAAGCACAGAACCCCCCGGTCCTCACCGTCTGCCCCAACAACCAGCAAATACAACGCGTCATCCTCGACCATTTCGACTACCTTCAACAGACCACATGACCATAAATATATTTCTCGCATCACGCGGAACTGCGCTCCACAGGGGCCAATCACTCCGGGACTCCTTCGTTAGGTCCAAGACCCCCACCAACCGACCATCCTCTCCCAGCATCTTCCCATTGCCACCTGACGAAGTCCAATTCCTCCGCCTACACTTCCATACTCACCACAGTCCAAGGCCCCGAAGGATCCTTCCACAACCGACAGAGATTTGACTTGACTTCCACACACATCATATACTATATCCATTGCTGTCGATGTGCTCTCCTCCAACTGAAGCAGTCAGAACTCTTCCTTGCAGAACTTTTCAGAGATCATCTCTGAGACACATGCACTAAAAACCCTGTTGCCTTGTGGCCAAACACTTTAAATCCGATTCCCACTCCGCCGAGGGCATGCACATCTTGGGCCTCCTCCATACCAAACATCAAGCCACGCAACACACGGACGAATACTGCCGCATCACCCACCTTTGTTCCCTGCAACCATACGGGATCAATGTATATTTTACTCGTTTCATTAATCGCCATCATCCCTCTTTCCACCTTATTCCAGAGCCAACATTCTGACTCGGCACCAACCTCTGAACTGTCCAAACTGTCCACCTTCATTCTACCAATTCCCTTCAATCTCCTTTCTGACATATCACTATAATACATTATCTCCATCTAATTTCCGCATTCTCCGCTACCTTCCGCACAGTCCACTCAGTTCCATTGATCCCTCAGCCCATTGGACTATTCCGTTGTTGCTGATGAAGAGGTTATGCTCGAAATGTCGACTCTCCTACTCTTCGGATGCTTCCTGACCGTCTGTGCTTTTCTAACACCACACGTTGCATCACTTTCTCCTGCAACGATGTATACAATAATTTGCTATTTCGGAGTAGAGAATGCGAATTTGGAAGGTACTCTTTGAGGATTATGCCTTTTGAATGTGAAACACAGTCATGTTTGCGCACCACTTCTGGATGAAGTGAACATTGAATATTGCAGTTACTTCCCTAATCAATCGTTAAGTGTTATATCATGGTTTCCTTTTCTACAGTTAATACAGTGACGATTGTGATCCTGTTCCGTGGGAAGTGTGGACTCTCCAGATGTGTCACTCGCTATCTGATGGCCATGGCAATCGCAGATTTACTAGTGGTCATCCTTGACCTGATATTGAGACATATTCCAACTGTCTATCCAGAAGTCTTCACTTTCCTGGGGAATATACATGCGTGCAACATTCATGCTGTCCTGCTTTATGCAGCATCCGATTGCTCAGTCTGGTTCACAGTCACATTCACCTTCGACCGCTTGGTAGCCATTCGTTGTCACAAGTTCAAAACGAAATATTGCAATGAGAAAAAAGCGGCGGTGGTTCTCGGAACAGTGACTGCACTGAGCTGTTTGAATAATATCAGCTGGTATTTTATGTATAACGGTAATTATGGTTTATCTAATCATCCTATGTTTTGTGGTATGGAATTGAGTGACGACAACTTAGAGTTGTGGGCCATAATTGAAATTGTTCACTACATTCTCTCACCCTGTCTCCCATTCGTTCTGATTCTGCAGCTCAACATTTTCACCGTCAGACATATTGTAGTGAGCAGCAGAGCCCGCAGGAGACTCCGGACTCACAACAATGGGGAGTGTCCCAGAGACACGGAGATGGAGAACCGAAGAAAATCAATTGTTCTTCTGTTTCTGATTTCAGGCAACTTCATCCTGCTGTGGGCAGTGTTTGCTGTGAATGCAATGCTTGAACGAATGGATAATCTGGGCTACTTGATTTATGTGCCTTTGTATGTCCAAGAATTAGGATTTATTCTACAGCTCCTGAGTTGCTGCACAAATACTGGAATCTACGTCGTGACACAGAATAGGTTCAGAGGACAATTCAAAACATTGTTGTTATATCCCTTCACTATGATCACTCATTTAATCAAAAGGCAACATTAACGCCTGCTCCTGGATATCATGCTATGCCCTGACTCCCAACAATGATTTAGATTAATTGATACATGGTATTCCAAATCTGGTCGGACTGGAGCCTTACACACCATTAGCAGTATATGCACGGATTTTCATTCCAGCACACTCAAAATGAATGTTGACATTTCATTTGTCTTCCTTCCCTCCAACTGAAATTGCAAACCAACCTGAAGCAAATCCCGAACCAAGACTCACAAGTGTATCAGCGTGTCAAAACTCCGAAATTCTGCATAATTTAGAAAATAGTCTATGCCCCTATTCCTCCAATCAAATTGCATCTCATCCTATTTTTCCACATTGTGTTCCATTTTAACATTGCAGTCAGCTGTCTTGTTTGGAAAGCTTGGACAGTAATTTGATTATTAAATGTTGATAGACACCACGATTAAATGTAGATATGCATAAATTATGTTGTTTTTTTTAAGACAATGGTTGGACATAACGATGAATCATATTGTCTGCAGCCACTACATCTCTGATCAACTCACCCTCCTAACGAGCCCTTCCAAATTTAGAATATATTTTGCGCATGTAAACATCCTATGACTATTCGGAACCTGAATTTGTCTGTCCTTGTGCTCGATTAGTCACTTCATTGTCCACTCTCTTCGTCTTCCCTCGTACTTTAGCAACCTCCCCATCTCGTTAACACTCCTGCCAGTCCGCAATGATGCATGATTAACCTCTTAGAACTTTTCCAAAATGTCGTTCCCCTCAGTCTGTACACTATAATCTCCTCCTGTCTCAAAATTAAACATAGAAATTTCGGATCGTCAGGTTAAATGAAGCTTTTGTCATCAGTGATGACAAGCTGATTTGGGACAGATCTTCGCAGGTAAAGGGATGGCTGGAAAATGGGAAGCCTTCAAAAATTAGATAACGAGAATTCAGAGAAAGTATATTTCTATTAGGTTGAAAGGAAAGGCTGGTTGGGATTGGGAATGCAGTATGACGAGAGACATTGAGTGTTGGGTTCAGAAAAAAATAGGAAGCATATGTAAGGTTAAAAACAGTTTAGAACGAGTAAATCGTTAGAAGAGTATGAAGGCATAAGGTGTATACTGAAGAGGGATATCAGGACGGCCAAAAGGAGACATGAGATCGCTTTGGCAAATAGAATTAAGGCGAATCGAAAGTGTTTTACAGATATGTTAAGGACAAAAAGGTAACTTGGGAGAAAATAGGGCGTTTCAAAGATCACGGGGGAGATACTAAACACATATTTTGCATCAGTGTTTACTGTACAAAAGTTAATAGAAGCTATAGACTGTAGAGAAATAGATGGTGACACCGTGCAAAATGTCGAGATTACAGACGAAGACGTGCTGGGTGTCTTGAAACGCATAAAGGTGGATAGTTCCCCAGGACTTGATCAGGTGTACCCTAGAACTCTGTGGCAAGTTAGATAAGTTATTGCTGGGCCTTTGCTGAGATATTTGTATCATCGATAGTCACAATCAGGTGCCGGAAGACTGGAGGTTTGCTAACCTGTTGCTACTGTTTAAGAAGGGTGGTAAGGATAAGCCAGAGGAATAGAGACGCCGGTGATGGGCAGGTTGTTGGAGGGAATCCTAAGGGACAGGATGTACGTGTATTTGGCAAGGTAAGGACTGCTGAGGGAGAGTCAACGTGGCTTGTGTGTGGGAAATCATGTCTCACAAACTTGATTGAGTTTTTCTTGTAGACGTCACAAAGTGGAATGATGAGGGCAGAGCGGTAGACGTGATCTATATGGATTTCAGTGAGGCGTTCGACAAGGTTCCCGATGGGAGACTGTTTAGCTAGGTTGGATCTGACGGACTACAGCAAGAGCTACCCATTTTGTTACAGTACTGGCTTAAAGGAAGAGGTACAGTGGTGGTGGAGGGCCGTTTATCGAGACTGGAGGCCTGTGACCAGCGGAGTACTTTTTTTTGACAATTACATAAATGATTTGGATGCGGTCGTAAGAGGTACAGTTAGTAAGTTTGCGGATGATACCAAAATTGGAGGTGTAGTGGACAGCGAAGATAGTTACCTCAGATTACAACAGGTGGCCAATAGGCAGAGAATTGTCAGATGGAGTTTAATTCAGATAAATGCTGCATTTTGGGATAACAAATCTTTGCAGGGCTGATACACTTAATAGTAATGCACTAGGGAGTGTTGCTGTACAACGAGATTTGGAATGCAGGTTCGTAGCTTCTGGAAGGTGGGGTCGCAGGTAGATAGGATAGTGAAGAAGGCTTTTAATATACTGTCGTTTACAGGTCACAGTATTGAATACATGCGTTAGGATGTCATGTTGGGGCTGTATAGGACGTTGGTTAACCAACTGTCGGAACATTGCATACAATTTTGGTCTCCTTACTATTGGATTTATGTTGTGAAAAGATTGACAAGGATTTTGCCAGGGTTGGAGGATTTGAGCTAATGGGGGAAGCTGAATAGGCTGGGGATTAGATTTAGATTACTTACAGTGTGGAAACAGGCCCTTCGGCCCAACAGGTCCACACCGACCCGCCGAAGCGAAACCCACCCAAACCCCTACATTTACCCCTTACCTAACACTACGGACAATTTAGCACGGCCAATTCACCTGACCCGCACATCTTTGGACTGTGGGAGGAAACCGGAGCACCCGGAGGAAACCCACGCAGACACGGGGAGAACGTGCAAACTCCACACAGTCAGTCGCCTGAGTCGGGAATTGAACCCGGGTCTCAGGCGCTGTGAGGCAGCAGTGCTAACCACTGTGCCACCGTGCCGCCCACCTCATGTTTTCCCTAAGCGTCGGAGGCTGAGGGGTGACCTTACACAGGTTCACAAAATTATTAGGGGCATGGATAGGATAAATAAGCAAATTATTTTTCCTCGGGAGTTAAGTAGTCCAGAACGAGAGTGCCTAGGTTGAGGGTGGGAGGGGAAAGATATAGAAGAGACCTACGGGGCGACGTTTTCACACAGAATGTAGTACTTCTATGGAATGATATGCCAGATGAAGTGGTGGAGGCTGGCAGAATTGAAACATTTAAGAGGCATTTGGATGTTGTTATCAATAGTACGGGCTTGGAGGGATATGCGCCGATTGCTGGCAGGTGGAACAATATTGGGTAGGGATAGCTGGTCTGCCTGGAAGGGTTAGACCGAAGGATCTGTTTCCATTCTGTACATCTCTATGACTCTATGTTCCTATACATAAAACATTTCTGAAGCATTTTGGCCAAAAATAATATTTTATCGGCAAATTTCCTTAGCTCATACCCCTTAAAACCGAGCGTGATACAAAAGTCCTTCATGCAGATTTGAAATGGATAATTGAGGCAGCAACCTCTACCATTTGTGCCAAAGTGTTCCAAACATATTGCACCCCTTGCGAGTAGCAGCTCTTCCGAACATTTCGCCTGAACAGTCTCCTCATAAATCATAGATCATGCCCTCAGTTGTAGAGCCCCCAATGTGTGGATATGCCATCTCTTTAAATATTCTATTTGGTTCATGATTTCGATCAGATGACACCACAGCTTTCGAAGTTCTCCACAAAGCAGAACATATTTTCTGTAATCTTCTCAATAACGTCAGTCCTGAAGTCCAAAACATAGTGTCGTTAAGTTATACTACATTCCTTCCCAAGGCTCTGGATGCTTCTAGCGTTAAAAAAATGATTCAGTTGTGCCCTTGCAATGTTCAGGTTGACAAGGGTATGCACTTTTGACCAGTTCATTGGGTGTTGTTGACGTACACAGAAGAGAACATCGTACTTTGTCCAAGTTCAATATATGCTTCCCAAGGTATGCTGATTCCATCTGACCCCAGCACTCCAAGTGGGAATTAATCCGAGTTACGTTTTAGCAAAAAAAAAGAGACTTCCAAGCTGATGACACAAATACAGTCAAATAGATAAAACATGTTTGTATTACAAAAAAGTGACCGTCGGCATATCATGTCCGGGTGCCAAATGTCAATAATTCCATTTCATGGGAATTGACATCAGGTTTGGAACCAGGGGAGATCTGTACTGATGGAACAGTCAACATCTGAACCTGTCTAGAACCCGTTCACACGGAAGTATAAATAGGGTGCTCACATGAACTTTAAAATATGTACTTGGGGAGGGGCGAGGGAAAGGAAAACGATAGGAAGTATGACAGTAAAAAAAAATAGGCAGCCGATTTGCATGTTTGCAGGAGGGTTCAAATACAATACAGAAGGAAGTAAAAAGGGATGGATAACTCAGGAAATATTATGAGATATGTTGGAAAAATGAGGGTATGAATACTACCATTAGGCACTTTATCTGAATTCGTAATAAAATTAATGCGTTAACAGCAAAATTCATCGCAAATGAAAATAATTTAGTTGCCATTACAGAGACAAGGTTTCAGAATGGTCACGATGGAAAGTTGCATCTCCAGGCGTTCAGAGTATTCGGAAGGACACACAGGAAGGTGAGGGAAGTGGTATGGCTCTGATATTCGAGAATGGCATCATAATAAGTTGGAATTCATTTGTGTGGAAATTAAAAATTCAAAGACATAAAATTTCACTTTTCCGCATTGTTAAAAGGACACCAAATAATGACATCACATTGACGTGGCAATAAATAAATAGATAAATAAATAAATAAATAAAGCCTGTAAAAAGTACATGGCAACTATCAGGGGGATTTAAATCTCGGATTGACTGTTCGAAACGGCACTGTCCGGGCAGCCTTGTGGACGGGTTTGTTGAGTTCATCCGTAATAGTACACTTGAACAGAATGCAATGCAACTGAAGACGGAGCAAACTATCCAGTGCCATGGAACGACCACCTGCGTGGCGTTGGCACATTTTCCCCCTTTCTGCATGGGTCTTTTCGCGGCGCTCCAGTTTCGTCCAACAGGTCAAAAATATGCTGGTTAAGTGAATTGGCCGAGCTAAAGTGCCCGTAGAGACCAGCGGTGTTCAGCTGAAGTGCATTAGTCACGGGAAATGTACACTCATGGGTAGGGAATTGGGTCTGGGTGGGATATGCTTCAGAGGGTCCGTGTGGACCTGTCAGGCAGAATGACCTGTTTGCACACTGTAAATATTTGATAATCACTTACCACCACATTAGAGCTTGGCCTTGCTCCATTTCGCCCTTTCATTTGGTGTTCTCCCGAAGAATTCAGATGCAATTTCTCCAGTGTGTTTCTTCTTAATTGACCCCGAGAGCGTGGCTTGGTCTCAATTCCTTTACTCAAGGATATTCGTGCCCATCGGAATGAATTTCCACCATTCACCAATGGGTCAATCAGGCCAGGTCACGCTGAGTATTCGGGCTGAGAAAGGCATTTAGATGTTGATGGAAGGGCGGTCCTTAGATGTCCAAGGCTGTAGGTGCTGGGAGCATGTAGAACGCTCCATTTCAGACTGCAATGCGCTCTTGTATCTGTTACACACCTCGACGTTTCCTTCGCCCTCACGATGACATTCCAACCAGTTTCGGGTGTATGTGATAGGTTGGCAACTACCGGGTGAATTGCTAACTGGCTGTTAGTAGTTGCAGCCTGTATGGATGATGCAGCATGCGTAATAGCACTGTTATTTTCGTTCAGGTTCAACTTAGTTACCCAGCCTTCTTTCCTACATGTCCATTTTTCTTGAAATCCATCATAAACTTCATGTTTTTGAGAGCCCCTCCAGGTCAAGGACCTCCTTTTGATGCTGTTGTGATGGCTCACAACATGAAAAGCAGTGACGACAGGATCATGCCGATTCAAGCTCAGCCCAACATATGCTGGAGCAACTAAACTGATGCAGATCGCATATGAGCAAACGACACTTTCCAGAGATCGATCAAATACTAAAAAAGGTAAACGTTGCTATCGAAGTCCGCCTTGCTCAAGTTCCTTCTCGTCCTTAACTTGACAGGCGCGTTTAGCTGAGTGGTCTTGATGTTCTAAGTGTGAGCCTGCACTGCTTATTTGTGAGGAGAAAGTGAGGTCTGCAGATGCTGGAGATCAGAGTTGAAAATGTGTTGCTGGAAAAGCGCAGCAGGTGAGGCAGCATCCAAGGAACAGGAAATTCGACGTTTCGGGCATAAGCCCTTCTGCAGGAATCATGACAATGTGCGAGGTTTGTTCTGGAGATCAGACGATGGTGATGCATACCATCATGAGGCCAAACGGAAGTATTGTCTCCCAGCTTTTTTTATTCTGCTGCACCGTCTTCCTAATCATCCCTTTTCGGGTGTGATTCATGCTTTCCACGATCCCACTGAATTGTTTAGTATACAATCTGGAATTTCTGTTTGATACCAAGATAGTTATCACAATTTGCATGACTCTGGCTTTGAAATGAATTCATAGATCTGACTTATTACTGCGAGCTAGGCCCCATCCTGTAAATACCTTCCCTGTTATGATATGTGCTGTTGCTTTGGTTGTATTTAAATAACAAGGAAAGCATTGACCCATTTTGTGACAGTACCAATGATGATCAGAATGCAGGTATATCCATTGCCAGACGTTGGCAGGGGACCTGTGAAGTGAATTTTAAGTATTGTCCTCGGCCCTTCCATTTCTTAGTTTTCCCCTTCGCCTGTAATTGTCTGTATTGTTTTAGGCGGAGACAAAACAGTTCCCTTCATTATGTGCTGCATCTCTATGCAACTCGGGTCACCAACACACTGATTTTAATCGTTTTGTAGTGGCCTTTCTTCCCTTGTGCACGGGCCTATAATGATATTTATGTATAATTTGGTTCCTGCCTTCTGTCGAGGTGACATGCAATCATGATTTTAGAAATAATCTCTCACCTACGTGTAGGGAACGCTTACATCTGGCAGAGACATCTGGGTAAACTCTTCCTATAATTTGTTTTTAAGTAATCATCACAGCGTTGTGCTTGCCTTATGTCCTCTATGTTTGACTGACTGAGACTGACAGCATTGGATGCTTACTTATGGGTGCCCACTAGGAAACTCTTATATCAGACCGTCTTTTGGCGCATATGACTGTTCTGCGTTTACATTAGAGGGATCACCTGTGGTTAGTTCCATGTTTGATCATCCTGAACTTAACTACTGTGAGGTCTGCAGTTGTTCAGTGAGGGGGCTGATGATAGTTGCTTCACATCAGTGGAAACAAAACATCGAGCTTCCCAAAGTGGTAAGCATTCAGTCAAGCTTTTGCATACTTCCATGCTGTCCGAACATATATCTGCACGTAAATGTAACAGATCACAGTGGGCGAGGATCGATTGGACCAAACGAGGCATTAGCATCCATGTTTATGGCAGGATGATCCTTCGACATCCATTACAGCAGGTGTTCGGTGCACGTAGCCTCTTCCAAATAAGGATGTGTGGCGCCCCTTTGACTGGGATACACCTCGATGTTTCTGATCGAGCTGACTCATTTCAACCTCAAATTCAGATTTATATTTTCGGTCTTGAAATGTCATGCTGATTGCAATCTTTCTGTTGGTCGCTGCAGACAGTCTGGACTCTGTGGCATGTTTAATAGCACAGTCATTTTGCTTGTGTGTTGCCTTAGTTTCCCCAATGCTTTAGGACTTGTCCATTTTTAATTAAATCCATCATAAACTTTGTATTTGAACAGCCCATCAGAACATACTTAGAAGGTCAGATGAGAACAAAGAAGAGAAAACATTACTCTGACTGTAATTTGTGCCGATATGTTCGAGGAATTTATGACTGAATACATTTGGTAAGAGTCATACTCTGTTTCTTATCAGTGTTCGACATGAAACGAGTATCTTGTTGCAGTTGTTATTCAGAGTACAAACACTTAACAAAAATACCCACATTCTCCGAAACTCATATCCAGATTTTAAAATATAATTTGCACTTCCAACAGAGTTCATGGTGAATAATTATATTCTAATCCTAGCAGCTATTTCCAAATAAAATATAAGTCAGGAGATGATGTCCTTCGAGAGGGAAGACGCGATTTTTATAAATACCTTGAGGGGTACTTGTGTATCGGGGAGCTCAGGTGCTTTAGTTCTTCTCAGTAGTGCGGGGATAAATTTAAGAATACATAGCCAAAATATTAGAATCTCCTCATTTCAGACGACTTACTTCGAGCTGGCTAGTCACAGTTAGTGTGCTGTGGGAAAGTAAACAAAGAAAAGTCGGAAGATAAGTGAGAAATCTTGTACAGAAATGGAGAAAAGCTGTGGACATTGAATCTATTAATAACGTGAAAATTAATTGACCACGTTTGAGAGGGAAGTGAAATAAAGTGTTTAATGAACATTTGTAGTTGACGGGGTGCACACTATGTAACAATTTCTTGGACTTTTCTTCGCAAAATATTCGTTTATCGATTTGTCACCTCAAATCTACACTTCCATCCAATCTACCACGTGTTCGCTCCTGATGTTCAATGTGGAATGAAGGTTTTGAAATGTCGAATACCTAGGTGGGGATCATTCTGCAAAATTACCTTTTGGTATTGTCATTAAAGCATGACTGTTTGACTTAAAATTGACGTCGGTTTTCCGGCTCACATAACAGTTCAAAAATTTGATAAGATCACGGATTATCTGTCTGTGGTGTCAATTCCACTTCCTGCATGCCCCAATGTCATTCGCCTCTGTAACTGAAAGGCAGAAATCACTCTCATAAAAACATTGGAGCGCGTGATCCTTGTTTGTCTTTATGGTACACTAATTTAAAGTGCCATATCACAGTCATACCATAAACCACTACCTTCATCTTGCATGGCCAAGTCACATTTACTGTGTTACGACAAGGGGAAAGCCCCTCTGCTAATTTAAACCAGACCCACAGAGAAACTCATCTTGTAGCACAATCATTTAAATTTCGAGAGGCAAAGAACTATCCCAGATTTCACTTTTTAAAGTAAAAAATTAACACTTGTATTATTTCAGTCCAACAGAGAACATTAAAACCACAACCTGCTTCCAAATGCTGACTTTTAGCCCTTTCTTGAAGTGCCATTCCATGATACTGCTCTGCTAAAAAATAAGGCGATTATGATTTAGGAAAATTAACTCTTACGTTACAAAACCCAGCAAGTTATCCATTCTTCTTGGTAGATTTTCCTCTGAAGATTCACGACTGCATTTTCTGCTGTCGTCTTTTCTTCCGTCGCCTGCTGCACAACTTTAATAATGTTACAGAGAACTATTCGGCTGACAGTCTGTTTTGTTGGGGCTGTGTGCCGTTCTTCCTCACTGTTAAGAACATTCGGCTTAATACCCCAAAGCATCGGTTCGTTTCATTGGTTTGGTGTTATCAAACAATTAAATTCAATTTCGATTGGATTTTCTTAACAGGGGCATAATTTAAACTGATTGGCCGAATTTCAATTTGTTTTTATTCCATGTCAACGCAACTCAGGCATTCGTTGCAAACAAGTCTGACATTTTTTTTTTAGCACAGCCTCCGCTTTGAGTCAGTCGTGACGATCTCTCCCTCTGTCTTGATGCTACAGTCCACAACTAAACGTTCATAATAATTCTCGCACAACAATTCATTTTTGATATAGAACTGAATGATCCATTTTTAATTTAGCTTTTATAGTCATGCTTATTCTAGTGCAGAAGTACAGCATTGCAGCGAAAAATGTATACAGTTGCCATACGTGGTATCATCACAGGTGACAAGGAACCTCGGATTGTGAAAACAAATTCCGTTGACATAAAGGACGTAGAGAAAAGACGCGTTGAAAATCTAAGTATTAGTTGATAGAATAGTAGAAAAATAGAGAAACCAATTGTAGTTCACATCAATTCGTTTTCATCATTTAGACGAAGATAAGAAAGAAATAAGTTAAAACTTCAGCAGACCTTGACGTGTCCTTCGCTTATCTTGCTCTGTTGTCGACGCCTCCACCATAGATTCCGTCACTGCTGCTAAAACCGCCGCCATTCCGATCACACCCGTTGCCTCGACAACATGCCTGGGCAGAATCCACTCACATGTGAAGCTGAGACACCGCCATAAAGTGAAAAGAGAAAGTTCTTCTTGCCGCCATGAGACCAGGCCGGGTACAACCATGAACCACCGAGAGGCCAGGCTGCGAACTGCCGAGAGAACAGAGTGGGATCTACCATGAGCTGCAGATAGGCCAGACTGAGATCAGCGAAGGAGCAATATCAGATAAAAGAGATTAAAAAAAGAAGGAAAAAGAAAATGAACCGAAAATTCGGAGGATGCTAGCTGCAGCATTCTTACCGTCACGATAACACGAGATTATGAACTTTTTTTAATTTCAAAGTTGTTCTGATTCTGTCATGTTCAGACATTAGTAGCAACGATCCTAATATAATGGAGGGACGATCACTGATAACAGCGAAACATGTTTGCTCTCATCAGACGACACAAAGGATTTAAGACATTGATAACCATGGACTGAATTACTTTAAATCCAGCAACTAGTTATCGGATTCATTTTGCTGCTTCGAACATCCCACCAACTTCCAGAACTCGAAACCTCTGCCAACAAAAATTCGAAAATTGGGATGTGGCAGTCTATTGCTGTCCATTAAGTGCAAATGCCACAGTTGCACTGATGAGAATGTTGGGGAGTACGAAAACAACTTTTGTCTACCCTAAAACCTGTAGAGACACCTTTAAAATTAACATGATGATTTAAACGTTTTCAGTGCATTCGAGGCGAATCCTCACTTCACGTAATGAACACTGTGTAGCTTTCTGCTTCTGCTGGCCTGAAACTGCCAATGTAGTGCTGTGAAATGTGAATGGTCACCTACATGAAATTAGTGGATTAGTTTTAAAATACACATTTTCTCTCCTTTTGTTTGTTGTGTCAAATTGTAACGCAGAACTAATTTTAGGATTCACGGTGGATTAATACTTACTCAGGGCAAAAACAGTAAAATAGCTCAAAAACTGGAATTTTTTTTTGCTATCTTTTCAGGTTTGGAATATATATGAACGAATCAATGGAAATGTAATTTCGATTACAACACACAATCCTTGACGGATGCATATAAAATGAAATCTGGACATGTTCTCCCAGAGATATGAAAACACCAAAATATCAAAACAGAATGATAACTGGGACTATATTCTTTTCATATGTCATGTTTTAAATAAGCAGCATTCTTGGTGTGCACCTATTCATTTTTAGGAAAGTAAAAACCCAATCATCTCAAATTACAACGCTGTCAATTTCAAAAGAAACTGATTTTGTCCTTTGCTTTTCACGATACGCCGTAACAGCAGAGGTGCCGGAATGTCTACTTTCACAATGGCAAGGGAGTGCCCAGTTCTTCCAGTTCAGGTTTTTGTTTTGCTACTCTGGTTTAGTTGTGACACGGAGAAGCTGCAGCTTTAGTTGTATCACATGCTGTTGCAGTGGAAAAAATATTCCAGAATTCAGCAGATATTTCCTGGCTGACAGATCTTTCTGAAATGTCTCCAGCCTGTAAGAACCTGCGTTTGAATTGACACATTGCCAAGGAGTGCGTTCATGGAATGTCATTGGAACTGGAGTTGCTCTGCGGGCTCAGTTATGTTTTCAATAGTTAAGTTATTTTAACTTTCGCTTTCAGTTGCTTGTGTTTCGACTGCAATGTTTCAATAATTTCTGTTTTGCTTAAAGCTGAGTTTTTTGACCAGTAGCACGTCATCTGAGAAATCGACAACATTTCTGCCTTTAAAATAATAAGTATTTTAGATATCATCTTCTTTTTTAATATATTTCGATGTGGCATCGCCTGATCCACAACACATTGAGACCTCTTGCGTGATTAATTTGATAATTCCAGTTTCGAATTAGTGTTGTTGGACTTGAAGGCGGCGAGTGTAATGTTTTAATGACTTTAATTCGGATGTTGAATTCAGTTGTTTTAAACAACACTTGGTGCAGTACTAGGTCGCTGAGTCACTTTGAGTTTTCTGGATTAAAAGAAGTGACTTTGGGGCTTAAAAAAGATGGCCAAGGCAAACCTGCTGGAAATTGCAGTCACACGAGAGTTAGAGTTGCCATCAGATGTGATAAATGGCGACATAATTACAGCAATTGCTCTACATTAAAATTTGCTGGAAATATAAAAGGATCTTCAGAAATGAGGAGAATTCAATTGCAGATGACGTAGCTTGAACATGAAAAGGAAACAAACCAGTTTTAATGACAGTTAGAAGAAGGGGAGAATATGACTTGCCCTGGCGTGATAAAAAGAAATGGAAACATCTTTTTTGCAGAAAAAAGCAAAAGTCGTGGAAGGCCCTAGGAGAAAGACTGGAGAGAGAGAGAGAGAGAGAGAGAGAGAGAGCGAGAGAGAGAGAGCGAGAGAGCATAGAAAGGGGAAGAAGAGAAAAGAAGGGAGAAATTAGAGAGGAGAAAGCGAGAGAGAGTTCCAAATTCAGAAATTAGCACTCGTACAGCAAAGTTGACTCAAATCAATGGAGATGAATGTAGAAAGTAGGTTTAGTGAGGAAGGTGGAGATGTTGTCCAAACCCAAGTGTTGTCGCCAAATGCCTTGCAGGGATATGCTTAAATACATCCAAACATAGCATAAATTTGAGAGCAGAGATGTCGATGCTATTCTCATTACATTTGAAAAAGTGGAGAAAGAAATGCAGTAGCCAGAGGTCACATGAGACTTGTTGATCCAAACAAAGCTGCACTGGAGATCTGGTGTGGTATTTAGATCACTATCAGAGGAGGGTTTAGGGCACTATGAGGACGTAAAGAAAGCCATCTGCAATGTATGTCAGCATGTGCCTGACGCTGACAGACAATTTTTGAGAAATCTAATCAGGGAGTCTGTTCAAACTAACAGTAAGTTTGAAAGTATCAAACAAAGTAATTTTGATAAGTAGATATGGGCATTAAAATATGCCAATCATTTGACGCTTTTAGAGATACGATTAATTTCGGGGATTTAAAATCTTGACTTCCTGAGATAGAGACAACCAGTTAGAAGAACAGAGATATACAAAAGCAAAATTCGCAGCTGAAATGGCTGTTGACTAACAGTTGGTTCATACATCAAGTTTTGGCTTCCAACCTCAATATAAATCCTTGAAGGATAGACATCCGTGAAGCGGATAGTCGTAAGGGGAAAGTAGCTCTCGATGAAAATAATAACGTTAGCTTACCAGATGGTAAAAATCAGAGCCATGAGGGGTAGACAGTAGTTAAAAATATCTGGTGCTTTCACTGCAATAAATTCGGCCACATAATGGGTGGAAAGAAAACGCTCAGGGAACGCAGATATCGCAAAACAGGATAGTTAGTGAATCTTGTTACAGTGGTAAAGGTAGGCACAGTTCTTTTTGAAAAGCTGCACCAGATTTTACAGTCTGGTGGGAAGTTTGTTAATGAGGAAGTGCCCGACCTTAGTAAACCATTTGCTCACAAGGTTCAGGTTTACTCACTGGCAGGAGCAGCAGGTGAAGTAATTACAGCATTGACAGATAAGGGATAATGTTGAGAGATGGGGTCGTCGAGTCCACAACCAGAGGGCATAGGTTTAGAGTGAGAGGGGAATGATATAAAAAAAAGACTTAAATGGCAACTTTTTCACGCAGATGGTGGTACTTGTATGGAATGAACTGTCGGAGGAAGTGGTGGAGGCTGGTACAATTACAAAATTTAAGAGGCATTTGGATGGGTACATGAATAGGAAGGGTTTGGATGAAATGGGCCGGGTGCTGGCAGGTGGGACTAGATTATGTTGGGATATCTGGTCGGCATGGATAGGTTGGACCGAAGGGTCTTTTCCATGCTGCACATCTCTGTGACTCTATGACTCTATGAGGAGAAATGTAACTCAGAAAGTCAATTCGGAGAAAAAGTGCAAGTACTGGGAATTCATGGTGAGACAAGAATTGGTTAATTATGATGAGTGAGGTTCGACTGGCCAGTGAAAAGTTGAGCAGTGGTGCTGAAGGAACTCTTTGAACGAGGAATACAACATCTCCTGGCTAACGATTTTGCTCGGCCTGAGTTAGGACCGCAGCCAAATATGGCCGAAAAGAAAGTAGGAAATCAGGCAACTTCGGTAATATAGAAAACATATCCCGTTTTCCATCCCTCACTAGATGGTAGCAAGGTAATAATATCACCTTGATTGAATTGGAAGGAGAAATCAGTGAATATACGATGAAGCAGAAAGCAGATAAGTAATCAAAAACTCGTTACTTTTCTCAGGGAGATAAACTCTTCGTGTTACACCCAGTGAGGCATGAACCATCGTAAGCTAACTGTCGTGGATCTTGTCTGATCGAAAGGAGATTGAGTGAGGTGAACTATCTTAAATGATTCCAGACAGGAAGGAATCTCACAGAATGTGTTATGTGAATATGCTGAAAAGGTATTCTGACAGGGACAGAAAACAAACAGAAAATGTCTTCCTGGTTACAGCATACAGTGAAGAATCATGTTCAAACATTTAAAATTGGACATTCCTCAAATTACATTGGAAAATGGGGATGTTGTCAAAAATTTCAATTAATCATTGAGTTACACTCAATAGGGAAAACGATATGACCTAAAAGAATTATTCAGTTTGCATGGGGAGATATGTGGGATTAAGCTAGGAAGTGCTAATGTAACTATGGATGATGTAGATATAGACAATCCTGTTCGAATTAAACTATTTCCTGATAGACTTCGACTTCTAAAGTTGTCAAGGGTTCAAAAACAGATTGAACGAATGCTCCAAGGCAACATATTCGAAGTGAGTTACCATGACTGGATCACACCCACAGTAATATTGTCAAAACCAGATGGTACCTGCAGGTTATGTGTAGACTATCACAAAGTCAATTTTGTGGCGAAGTCTGATTCTTATCCGATCCCCTGTTTGGAAGACTGTGTTTCAGATGTGGGGCAAGCAACGTATAATTCCAAATTGGAGGAAACTGCCAGGTACGTTCATTGGAAAGAGAAAATTTTGCTTCATCATTCATAACACTGAATGGACGATATAAATATGAATTCATCTCACTTGAAATGAAAAAAGTGCGCACGCCACAAATTTAAAGAATCACCAATAAAATAATTTCTGAATTATCCAATTGTTTTGTATCAACGACCTTTTGATTTTAGTCACACATAGAAGAAACATTTGCAGCATTTATTGGAACTTTTCGATCGACTTCGGGAGGGAGGCTTGGTGACAAACTGGTTAAGAGTGAATTCGCCAAAGCTGAAACGGTAGATGGGATACAGCCATGTGATGGAAAGGGAACAGGCAGACAGTGCGAGGATTGCATGGGGCCGTCCCACTAATTAACAAGTGCACTGATCTGAGTAGTGTTGGGAAGTCACGAAACAACAGAAGGAAGCGATGGGGAAGAGGTCTCCAGCACAGACCATGTACCTATTGCTGAGATAGGAAGATCGGAGAGTAGGAGAACATGATTCATTGGGGACCCCATAGTTAACGGGAAGATAGGAGATTCTGTAGGAATGAGAGAGATTCGCGGTTGATGTGTTCCCTTCCAGGTTCCAGGGTCAGTGCTGTTTCTGATTGTAATTTCGGAATCCTTAAGCCGGGAGTGGGAGCAGTCCTACGTCGGGGTCCATATAGGCACCAAAGACATAGGTAGGATAACGGATGGGGATGTAAGGTTGGAGTGTTATCTGTTGTTTGTTACCCCTGCCACGTGCTAGCAAGACGGAGAAGAGGGCAAAAAAGACCAGTAAAACACGTGGCCAGAGGGATGATGTAGGAGGGAGGGATTCAGATAACTGAATAATTGTGGTTCATTCTTTAGTAGGTGGGACCTCTACATACGGGATGATCTACACGTGAACCAGACGGGTACCAATAGCCTGTGGTGGTTGAAAATTTGCTAATGCATTTCGGGAGTGTTTAAACTACTTCAGCAGAGGAATGAGAACTTGAATTATAGCTCCAGTGTGCAGGAGGTTGAGAGTAGTAACGTAATAAGTAAGGTATCAAGGTCGCAAAAGCACACCTGCAGGCAGGAAGTAAGTTTCAAATGTGTCTGTGGATAACGCAGAAACGTGCAGAATATGGTGGATGAACTTCCAGCATGGGTTGTTACCTGGGACTTCGATGCTATGGCCAGTACAGAGACATGGATAGAGCAGGAACAGCAAAGGTTGTTGCATGTTCCGATGTTCAGATGTTTCAATAAGAACAGGGAAGATGGTAAAGGAGGGGGAGGTGTGGCATTGTTAGTGAAGGACAGCATTACGGTGGCAGAAGGGATGTTTGATGAGGACTCGTCTATTGAGGCAGAATGGGCTATAGGTCGAATTAGGGAAGAGAGGTAACTATGTTCGAAGGTTTCCATAGACATTCGAAAAGTTCCAAAGATGAAAAGGAAATAACTGCCACGAAAATTTTGGTCAGGAGCGAAAGTAACAGGGAAACTTTTCTGGTGGCCTTTAAATTTCCAACTATTAACTGGAAATGCTGTTGGTCGAGTAGTTTAGATGGGTCAGTATTTGTCCAATGTATCAGAGAGTTTGTTGATACCGTATGTTGATAGACCACCAAGCGGCTATACAAAATTGTATTTAGTTTTATGCAATAAATTAGGCCAATCTTAGATTTAGTGGGAGGTGCACACTTTGCCAGTAGTGACCAGAATTCGGTTACACTTATTTTCGTGATTCAACGGGATAGGGATATATCGCAGGGCAAGAGTTATAGGTGGATATAAAGACAACTATGATGCGATTAGGCTAGATTTACGATGCACAGGTTGGAGAAGGAAAATGCAGGGGTTGCGCGTATTGAAATGTGGAGCTTGTTCAAGAAACAGCAACTTCGTGTCCTAAATATGTATATACGTATGAGGCACAGAGGAAGTGGTCGAGTGAGGGAACCGTGATTTACAAAGGAAATTGAATATCTTGTCAAGAGGAGGAAGGAGGATTATGTGAAGGTGAGGCGGTAAGGTTCTGCTGGGTCGCTTGTGAGCACCACGTTAGGCAGGAAGGTCAAAAACAGGGAGCATCCAAGAGCCATGAGAGAACTTGAGAAGACTTTGGAAGGTAGATCAAGGAAAACTATAAAGCTTTCAACAGGTCTGTCTGGAATTAAAAAAATGACGGGGGCACGATCAGGTCCAGTCAAGCACAGTTGTGAGAAATTGTAAGTGGTGACCGAGGAAATAAGGAAGGCGCTAGATGAACACTTCACGTTAGTATTCCACTGGAAAAAGACAATTTTGTTGAGTACAATGTTGAGATCCAGTCTGGACGGGATTGTGGTTCATGAGCAGGGCATTTTAGCAATTCTGGAATGTGTGAAAATAAGTTCCTGGGCCGAATGGCATTTATGTTCGGATTCTCTGGGCGCTGGGGGGAGATGACAGAGCCTTCTGCTCTGTTGTTTATGTCGTCATAGTCTAATGCATAGTGCCAGACGGCAGGAGGATAGTAAATGTGGTTCCCTTGTTCAATAAGTGGAAGAGAGGCATCCTTGGCAATTATTGACCATAATTCGGTTGTAGTTAAGGTTCTGGAAGGCATTATAATAGATAGGATTCATCATCATCTGGAAAGCAGTAATTTAATTACGGATATTCAACACGGGTTTGTGAGGGTAGGTTGTGCCTCACAGTGCTTATTGAGTGTTTCGAGACGTCTACGAAGCAGTTAGATGATGGTAAAATGGTTGATATGGTGTATATGGAGTTCAATGATGCGTTTGCTATTGTTACCCACGCCAGCCAATTGCACAAAATACAGAGGCATTGCTTTCAGTGTGATTCAGCGGTTTGAGTCAGGAATTGCCGAGCGGATAGAAGACAGGCTGTGGTGGTTGATGGAAAATGATCATCCTGGAGTTCAGTTACTTGTGGTCTCCCTCGTGGATCTGGTATGGGGCCACTGCCGTTTCTAATTGTCACAAATGACCTGGATGAGTGTGTGTTGAAGGATGGGTTAGTTACTTTTCGAATGACACTAAATACAGGGGAGTTGAAGATCGTGCTGAAGGATGTTGAAGGTTACAGATGACATTCGATAAGCTACAGAACTGGGCTGAGAGGTGTCAAATGATGATTAATGCGGAAAATTGTGAGGTGATCCACTTTACTAATATACGTGGTACTGTCGATGTGCAGAGAGATCTCGGTGTCCATGTGAATAGATCCATGAAAGTTGCAACCCAGTTTGAAAGGGTTGTTCAGAAGGTATACTGTGATCAGCCTTTATTCGTAGAGGAATTGAGTTTCGTGACCATGAGGTCATGTTGCAGCAATATCACACTCTGGTGCGTTCGCCTTTGGAGCATTGCATTACTGGGAGCATGTGGAAGTTTTGGAATGTGTGCATCGGAGATTTACCAGGATGTTGCCTAGTATGGACGAATCGTCTTATTGGGAAAAGGTGTCAGGGTTTAGGCTGTTTTCTTTTGATAGAAGATAGTTAGAGCTGACTTGACAGAGGCAGAAAAGACGATGAAATGATGGGATATTGTGGAGAGTGGGAGTGGTTTCCCTAGTTTTGAGATGGCTCACACGACGGGACAACGATTAAATTTAGAACTGATAGAGAGAGGTCTGACGTCAGATGTCAGTTCTTCTCCAAGAGAGTAGTATTGGAACGCCCTGCCTGCCAACTTCGTAGAATCGCCATCATTAAGGGCATTTAAGTTGTCGTTGGTTGAATTGATGGATAATCATGGAATTGGAGAGGTTAGCTCCGAGTCAGATTAGTTCAAAAGCTCACATCACATTCCTGATCCTTGTTAGCAAATACGGACAGACCGCACCATGTAAAGTGAAAACAAAGGTTATTCTGATTTTGTCATATTCTCGACTAAAAGAACAGAACTCCAATTCTTGTGATTGAGTGGGTTTTTTTGGAAATTCGTACTGAATTGAGCAGCGCGCTGCTCCACTCAGTGAACTACTGAGAAAAATGCACAATGTTTCAGTGTACGGCAGACTGTGTAAAGGCATTTCACAGCATGAAAGCTGTGTTAACGACTGCCCCAGAATTAGCCAAAACCATTCAAGAGGGATATCGATGAGTGTGATGTGAGTATTGGTGCTGTGCTCTCGCAGGAAGATGGCGAGAAGATTCAAAGACCTGCCGGTATTTCGCCAAGAAATTGAACATATATCATCAGAAGTATTCAACAATTGAGAAGGAGACCTTAAACTCGGTGTTGACGTTACAGCATTTTGACATTTATTTTGCCGGGAATGTTCCTGTGACAATTATATATAGCGATCAAAACTCATTAAAGGACAAATTTTAGCAGAACAAAATGTAGATTGTTTAAATGGACCTTATTATTGCAGCTATTCAATTTGAAACTTATAAATGTTAGCAAGAGACAGCGCAATTTGCGACGCATTATCGAGACTTGAATGAAAATATGGAGGTTTTCAGTGGCAGGAGTAAACAGCAGAAATATCATGTACATATAATGTGGTATATTTAAAAAGTGAGAATAATGAATCCAAAAGTGAATTCACCTTTGTGAACAGATTTTTAAGGTGGGCATTGTGAGGAAGCTGTCACTTTAAAAGGTTATTTTGTCCTCGTTTTTTTTTCAAGAGACGTTGTGATAGCAGATGTCCCAAAGGTACAGATTAACAAAGGCAGAGGAGTGGCCAATTCTCCGAGTCCATTTTTCTCTCCACCTTACTTTACTTGTAAAAGTGAAAAAAAAATTGCTGTTGTGGTGAATTGTTCCAAGTTTCAGCAGATGATTCCTGCATGACTTTTAGTCGGAAATTTTGCCTGCCTGAAATAATCTGAGTTTGGATTTAACGTTTGGCAAGGGGTGTGTTAAAGTGATGCTACGTAAATTCGAAATGCTCCTTAGTTAAGTTGGTTTTCTGGACAAATAACTTTCCAATAGTTAAGTTATTCCACATGTATTTTTCTTTTGTTCGTGTTTCACAGTTAGTATTTATGTTATTTCTGTTGTGCTTAACAACGAGTGGTTTCACCTGTTACATTTTACCTGGGATGTCAACTTCACATCTGCATAAAACTAAGAAGTAAGGGTTTGGTTACATTCTTGAAATATTTTGAGGGTATCCTGGCCTTGATCATGACATTTACTTTTCGTCGGGACTATGAGTATTTTCCCATTCGGAGCTTACGCATCTACTTCAAAAGGAAATATTCTTATGCTAAGCCTTTGTGGCCGGCAGAAGAGGCAAACCCTGAAAAAAAAATAACTTTCGCATTTGGCTGCCATCAATATATAAAATAAAACGGATTGATGTTTGATTGTTCTTTCATTAGTGTGAATTAACAAGCTTGGGCATCCTGATGATAATCTTTCTAGAATTGCTGAACTACAGAGTCATACTGTTGCTTGTGGATTTACTGAACTGTTAAAGTCACATCAAGATATTCAGCCGGATTCACTGTTTATGACATTTCGTAATAAATTTGGAAAACTATTTAAAACTTTGTTTCAACTGACCTCTGAGTTTTGCCTGTGTCCCTGCATAAATGCACGCATCGGTGCATGAACTTAAGAGTTGTAGCATGTACGTACTTGACTTCAGAATAAATTTGGGGTCATTCGGATTGGAACAGATAGAGTAGCTACCGCCTGAAATTTACATAAGTCGAAAATGTGCAGCGCACGTTAAACATAAAACAGTAAACTGCCCAAGATGGCTCTCCATTTCTGTTGCATTTATTAATTTCATTGTTGTGGTAGCTGAGTCTCCTTCGGATTCGACTAACTAATATGTCTAACATTCTGTACAGCAAAATAAGGAGACATGGGGTTTAAATGCGAGCAAAACTGTCAAGCAATCTCCATACAAGAGGTGTACGATAGATCTCTGTTATGTTGCAGGACCAGCCTGCGTTATTAATGATATTTAAGGGCTCATATACCAAGTGAACTGTAATGCGTTTCAAACAGCATAGCACATTCCTATAGCTACAGCTGCGACAGTTTTCTGTTCAGAACGTCTTATTGTGCTCCCGGTGACAAGTTGTTAGGAACAGATCAAAGGTGAAAGCGGCAGTCAACCACACAGTGCAGTTTCGAGAAGCATAGGTAAATCAAATTATCACGTGACATCCCTGCGTGAGGTTCTGTGAACTTGATGGAAAACAAATTGCCAGAAGCCGACTTAAAATCACTGATACTGTCATAACAAGACAATTCATTGTCACCATAGTACAAGGTACCGAGTGAGGTGTCCTGGCATACCAAATCTTCCTCGGGAAAGTGACACTATGGTCAGCAGTTTGGCTGTAACGGACAGAGTTCGAGAGTAAGTTTCTATGTATTAGATGGAGAGAGAGAGAGAGAGAGAGAGAGAGAGAGAGAGAGAGGCAGACATTGTGGACTTAGAGAGTCACAGTCGTATGGATAGACAAAGTGAAGACAACTTTGTCAGTTTGGCAAAAGTATGGCATGGAATCTGTGTCACTTATGTTGTATTCAACTGAGAAAATTAGTGCTCACCTAATTGAATCAGATGGTTCATTAACAAGAATGTCAATCACAAATAATAATTTAATCCACAAAGAAAATAGTTGAGAAAATTTATACTGAGATATTTTCTATGATATACATATGTGAGGAATTCGATTGCGTTTCATAATCAAACAGAAGGAATAACGATGCGAAAATGGTAACAGGAAACATGTTGTTTCATGTCTGAACGTATTAAATAATGACAAAACCATACAAAAAATAAACAATCCTCTTGAGGTGATACATCGCTGGTCTTTTCTCCAAGTTTTAGGTAGAATTGGTGCCATTCACTTAGCGTTGCTTAAAGTTCAATTTCATCCGCAGCTCATCAGCTTCTGTAACAAATGACATTGAATTGCACTACCAGTGTGAAGTTGCAAATAATCATGCAACTTTCGTGCCAGACATTTGCCATCTCAGAAAAATCACAGAGAAATTGCTTGAATGTCTCACTTGATGAATCCTCAATTCCTGAACACATTCTACAAGGCAGAAGATATGCAATGCAATGCTTACTGCTTGTAGACAGTTCCAATAAGAATGTTTGACTGCATTTCCTATAAATATGTAGCTCATTTGACTGTCACCATTTCGATGAACAAGCACACCTTCCAGCTGTAACACAATTTACTAATTGTCCATATCATCTACAAGGTGCACTCCAGAAGTTCAAAAAGAACCGTGAGATGGAACCGTTTTTACCCATAGCAACTACCTGAAAGAAGGGCAAAGATCGCAGAGTACTGGGAATAACAGCAGACAGCTTTTCATTACCCTGACTTGGAAGTATATTTTCTCTCCTTCAGTGCAGCCGTGTCACTATCTTATAACTAAATCCCGAACTACATTTCGGTGTACTTGCATAAAGTGAACAGCAGTGGTTCAAAACGACAACTTATCCAACATCTTCTAATGGGAATCTATGTTTGGATGATCGTGCTAAACCAGCCAATGGTGCATACTCCAGGAAAGTCGAGAAAGCCAAGTTTAGAATGGAAAAATGGTCAAATGGGAATCAGGTAAAAAATATAAAGTGGACATGGGTGATAACTCATCTTTAATAACTATCTGAGCGAACCAGCTTGTGTGTGTAAGAAAAGAAAACCTTGAAACGAGAAGGAAAACTATTGATTGTCATTTTTCACTTTCTCGGTGATTTATTTAAATTTAGATTTTAATGCATAAACAACAAAAGCATATTGTGGTACTGTGACGCTTCACTGATTAAAATTAGAAGTTTATGAGCCCACTCAGAATATTATAAATACATAGCTATTTTCAAAACATCTGATTCAACATCAGTATTCCAAGCGTACACTACTCTCAGAGTATTAAGACACTAATATTGGCACTTTTGCAGAAGCATGCATTTTCGAGAAGAATAATGAATGTGTATCTCGTTACTGTTGAAGTTAGGATTGCGATGAACCTATTTATAGCTGATGTACACCACTAGAGACACGATAACTTCGAATCGTTGTTTCGATCTGGTACTGGCATTATTCAATATAAATAAATTAATACAGTCATTTTAACGCTAAGAGTAACTAATGCAATAGACCTGACTGAAACAGACAAAAAAGCTCAGTATGTATCATAAAGTAGTTTCAGTGTTTAAATATGTTACAGGAAGAAATTAAGAAAATCAGCAGATTTAACACTTTGAAACTGTTACGACTTTAGGTAATGGTAAAAAAAGACAAATTCCAGAAGGTATCCTTGCTTGACAGATCATATGTTTAAATTTGAACTTGGTTGTTGTGGTAGTGTTTAAATGAATGCAAAAGAAACTTCGCAGCATCATTAAACGGGCGGACAGTGTTGTGGATAAAAAAAAACATGCCATGTTCTCGATAAAATATAAAAAAAAGAGACACAGAAAATCCTTTACGAAATTAAATTTTAATCTTACAAAAGTAAAGTTGCGAGAGCCAGCAAAACGGCTTTTCTGGCTCCCCACAGTTTATTTTTTTCTCTCTCCTCCATTTTATACAGTTTGTTGGTCCCGCACTTTTTGGTTACCATTAACATAGCCAATCAAGCTGGCTTGATTTATCTTCAGAAAGCAATGATCGTTTGCCACTTTGGTTCCTTCCATCGTTCTTAATCTACCACATTACAACACCATCAACTTCAGTATTAGCTCATCTCCCAGTGTTTTTACTAATCCATCACAATGCACTGCCATTAATTTTTACTGTAACCCTGTGGCATGATCGCGGGCATACATGGCAACACTGAGTTAACTAAATTACGGCCATAATAACGTCCACAGCAGACAGACTGAAACAATTGACTGCATTGGCCAGAATGACATTGGTATGAAGTCCTGCATCAAAGATCTGCTCGTTAGGTCCAAAAAGAAGGAACCCTCGAGTATTAATCTCAGCATTACTCTCCATAGTACGTGAAAATGAGGCTCGGACCTGAGACATAGTATATTGAATACATGGTTAATTTGGTGGCATGTGTGTTTGGGACGGGGCAAGCTTAAGGAATGCAGATCATTGAGATATCCCCCAGAGAACGTGGGACAGAGAATCATCGAATCTTTCCGTCCAAACCGCCCATGTCACGCAGATATTCTAAATTAATTTAGTCCCATTTGCAAGGACTTGCTCCATATCCCTCGAAACTCTTTCGACTCAGGCATTCATCCAGATGTCTTTTAAATGTTGTCATTTCATCAGCATCCACCATTTCCTCTGGAAGCTAATTCTATACACACAGCAACCTTTGTGACAAAAGGTTGACACGTAAGTCCCTTTCAAACAGAACACAAAAAATAGAATAATACAGCCCAGTACAGGTCCTTCGGACCTCGATGTCGCACCCGATCTGTGGAAAAAATCTGAAGTCCCTTTATCACACACTATTCCATTTTCAATAATATGTTTATCCAATGACCATTTGAAAACCCTTACATGTGGCGAGTGTTCTGCTATCGTAGGCGGATCGGTCCACTTCCACACTGCTCTCTGAGTAAGTAAAATAGCTCAAACATCTCTCTCATGTCTATCGACCATCAATTAAAAAGTTTGTCCCCCACGTGTTCGCCATCACCATTCGAAGAAAATGGTTCTCATTTTCCTAACGATTTAACCCTCTGATTATCTTGTATGTTTCATGTCTCATCCTTCTTCTTCTCAATAAAACGGCTTCAGGATCCTCAGCAATTTCCTCGCAAGACCTTCCCTCCATACCAAGCAACATTCTCGTAAATCCCCTCTGAACCGTTTCCATAGCTTGCACGTCCTTCCTGCGGTGACCAGACCTGTACACCATAGTCTAAGTGCGGCTGTACCAGAGGGAGAGGAGAGTTGCAGCATGACATCCTGGCTCCGAAACTCAAATCCTCGATCAATAACGGCTAACACACCACATGCCAAATTAACAACCGTCTAATTCTGTGTTGCTACTTTCAGAGATCTATGTCCATCAAACCGAGATCGTTCTACTCATCTGCACTGCCAATAATCTTACTATTAGCTCAGTACTCTTTCTTCTTGTTGCTCCTTCCAAAGTGAATCACCTCATATATTTGTGCTTAATATTTCCCCTCTGACACTATTCCTGTGTCCACTGGTTCTGGCGTCTCCCAAACCAGCGAAAGAGTTTTGTCTATTTACACTACCCATACCCCGTATAATTTTATTAATGATAACATACGAAAAACCTTCTGCAATTTCTTATCGACCTGAGACTACACTTTCAAGAAATTTAAAACATGCGCTCCAAATCCTCTTTGATCAGCAAAAATCCTCAGGACCTCACTGTTACCTTTATATGTCCTGCCCTGTTTTACTTTCCAAAATGCAACACTTCACCAGTATGTAATTGAAACTGCACCTTTACGAGAAGGACTGGTTGAAAGTAAACTGGATTGGCACGAAAATCCTGGGAGTGAAGTTTGATAGTTGCATTCGGGAATGTTTAAGTTAGAATGCCAGGGAGGGATAGGTCGGAACCAGAGCAGCAGTCAGAAATGACGAAGACTGCATTAATGATTCAAGAGAGTATTACAGCTGTTTTGAGGGAGATATTCCTTTGAATGATTTTGCTGAGAGTCAATGTCATCAAACTCCCACTATTGAGGGAATAGTGACCATAATTCCCTAAGATTTCAAATTCTTGAGGAGAAGGACAACACTCGACAACAGCTGAAGTTGTTAAACTAGGGGGCAATGTTAACTATAATCGAATTTGGCAAGAATCAGATATTGTGTGTTGAGAATAGACTGTTTGAATGTAAATCAACAACTCACTACCTGGACACATTTACACGTCAACGGCTTCGAGAGTTGAACTGGCATGTTCTTGTGAAAACGATGGACAAAAATGGCATGACTCTGGAACCTTTGATGACAGGTTTTCAAATTTATCACGTAAGGGAGCAAACCCAATGTGTGGGCAATCAAGAAAAACAGACCAGGTTTTGAAGAATATATCGAACCTAGGAAGGAAGTAAAACCGGGAGGTTCGAGAGCAAAATGAGTCCATGAAATAACCTTGGCCAACAAAGATAAGGGGATTCCTAAGGCAATTCATATACATGTAATGTTTAGGAGCAAGAGGCTAGCTGAGGGAAGACTAAGCTCACTCATGAATAAAGTAATAGAGTTATGTGCAGAATCACAAGGAATGGGTGAGATCCTTAATCAGTGTTCTCTAAAGAGGGGGCATGAGGAATATTGAGATTATGGAAAAGTGTGTGAATACTTTAAAACAATTCAACATAGTGAAGGAGATGGTGTGGGTTGCAGATGCTCGAAAGTCAGACCTGATAAAATGTGGTGGTGAAATATGTGCAGCAGGTCAAGCAGCACAAGAGACGCAGGAGAGTCGATGTCCTGGCAAAATCCTTCATCAGACCTGGAGGGGAGAGTATGCTGAAAAATAAATAGAGGAAGTGGGATGGGGCTCGGGGAAAGATAGGTAAATAGGCGGTAGTTGGAATGGCGGTAGTTGGATGCACATAGAAAGTGAGGGAAGATGGAGGGATTTGGCCTGGTCAAGGGAGTGGTGTGGAGATTATCGAGGGGATGTGGTAACAGAGGAATTATATGTGAGGTCAAAAGGTTGTAAGCTCCAGAACTGGAAAGAGAGATGTTCTTCCAACAGTTTGCTTGTGCCCATATTTTGAATGAAGAAGAGCCCCATTATGGACATTTCACTGAGGGAGTGGGAGGGGGAGATGGCATAGCTGTCCACCAGCATTTAGGGTTGATTGTAGCATTCCGACTGACGAGTTCAAGTCGTTCATCAACTTCACCCACACTGTTCACCCCGAATTCAAATTGATCTGAGCCATCTCTGACAACTCCATTCCTTTCCTGGAAATCTACTTTGAAATTTTCGACAATCAACTTCGTCCTGATATCAATTTCAAAGTCACTGACTCCCACAACTAACTCAACTACACATCTTCCAACTGTCCCTCTGAAATGATGCAATCCCATTATCCCATTTCCTTCCATCTCTTCTTTATGTGCTCCTCAGGTGACGATTCCACTCCAGAACATCCCTAGTGTCTTCATAATTCAAGGAACGTAAATTACGCACCATAATGATGCTATCAGCCGCATCTAAAACAATATTGCTTTCAAATACTACCACCACCAACCACCAACCACATCAAGGACATAATGGCCCCTATATTGAAGTAGACTTCAGATTAGATTCCCTACGTTATGGAAACCAGCTCTTGTGTCCAAATTATCCACACAAATCCTCCGAATAGAAACCCACCCAGACAGTTTTCCCAACATTTAAACCTGACACTTTGGAAAATTTAGCATTGTCACCTGACCAGCACATGTTTGGATTGTTGGAAGAAACCGGAGCACCCAGAAGACACTCACACAGATGGGGGGAGTATGTGCAAACTTCATGCAGATAGTCGCCGGAGGTGGGAATGGAACGTGAGTGCTCGGTGCTGTAAGGCAGCAGTGCTAACCACTGAGCCACTGTTCTACCCCAAAAAACCCATCTCCAAATCCCACACAACAAACTCCGCCACTTTTCCACCTGCAGTGTGACGCCACCACTGAAGTAAATTCTGTGAGTACTTCACCACACCAATCTGCTCAGCATTCAATCATTCGGTCCATATAACCACCAACCACTCTTCCACACCTGGCCTTTTTGCTTGCGGTCGCAGAAAACACAAAACCTGCAACCACACCTCCCCTCTGACCTTTATCTAAAGCCCCAAAGCATCATTCCAAGTTTTTCCAAAATGTATCTGCCTTTCCTTGAACTTTATTTACTGCATACTTTCCTCCAATGTGGCCTCACCTAAATCGAACAGAGGAGTGCAAACTGGGGGATCAGTTCAGCAAATGTCATTAGTTCGCAAGCTTGAAACAATGTCAACTCCTGGTTGTCAGGCAATTCTACTATTTCTTCCACTCCTGGAATGACATGTGCATGCTTTATTGCCTCCACCATCAAAACAAGGCAACACACAAACTGGAAGCAGACAACCTCATCTTCCAAGTTGGGAGCTTACAACTTTATGGACTCAACATGGATGTCACTAGCTTCCAAATATCCCCACCTCGAACGTCACAGCAGGCGCAGCCCTTCCGGTCCACCTCACACGCTTATCCTGGCCATATCCTTTCTCTCTATCAGTTCCACCCTTCCCACTGACATCGATCGTGCATCCAGATATTGCCATGCCACCTCCCTTGCCCCCAGTCCAAACATTGTTTGTTTCTAAGCCCATTTCCCCTTCCAACCCATGATGAAATTGTCTGCCCGAAACGTCGACTCTCCTGCTCCTCTTATACTGCTTGACCTGTTATGTTTTTCCGTACCCGCATTCCATCGCATTCAATGTATTGAAGGAATTAATTTCGGGTATCTTGAAATGCATTACGACAGACAAATCCTCCAGTGCCAGATGTGATCTGTCCCATGATGCTGTTCGAGGCAAAGCAGGAAAAAAGCTGCAGATGTAACACAAATATTTGGTCTCATGCAAGGTTCCAGCGGGCTGGAGAATGACTAATGATATTCCGCTGTGTCAGAAATCAAACAGAGATAATCTCACTGATTATTCTATCGTTGTTGATGTCAGTGCTGGAGGTGTTGGAGAAAAGACTGTTTGAACGGGTAATTTGAAATTTGGACGCGAATTGACTTCTAGCGACAGGTTGCATTGATTTCTGCTGAAACGTTCAACTCTGCAACTGGATTTGTTTTTTTTAGGTGGATCCAAGACGGTTGTTGAGGGAAGGGCAATGGATGTTTTTCACGTGGACTTTTACAAGGCATTTTATAACGCATGAGAGGCCGGAAGAAAATGGAGATTCTCGTGGGATCCGTGCTGTGCTGGCGAGATGAACTGGCTTGGTCGGAGAAGACAGAGAGGTGGGATGGAATGGTAGTTTTCAGATCCGGGATAGGTAACTACTGGTATTCCGCTGGCATCAATAATGGGAGCTTTGTTCTGTCTGTTTCGTTTAAATTATCTGAAGGTAAATGTGGGAGGTCTGTTTAGTAAGTTTGCAGATGATACAACAATTGCAGGTAGTGCTGGGAAGTATCAAATGATACATCGGGATACACTGATATATAGACAAGTTACAGATTCTGATAGAGAAAAGGCAGATGGAGCTTAATCCGGAAAATGAAACGTGATGCATTTTTTTCAGATCAAATTCAGGTATTATTTATAGAATAAATGCGTCAGCAGCCTAGGTACGGAGAAGGATTTGGGTGGAAACATCTCCAGATTCCTGACAGTGCTAAATCCGGCAGAGAAGGTGACCAAGAAGGACAAAGCAAGCTTGCGTTCACAAGATGAGGCATGTAGTACAGGGCAAGCGTTACACCTTTTGTTTTTGCAGGGGAAGGTTTAATGTCGCAGTGGGGGCTGGGGTCGGTGGTGTCAGACGTGGATGAGGAATGGGCCAGGGTGTCGGGGAGAGAATGGTATTTGCGGTAGGGTGACAAGAGAGAGGGAGGTATGAGTCTGGTTGTTGCATCCCGCTGGAGGTAATGGAAATTGTGGCTTTTAATACTGAAAAAAATACCGGTCAGTATTGTTCGAGAGATGGCCAGATGCATTTCTTTGTTGATCAGTGACTGGATGAGAGTTTTCCCAATTGGTTCTATTCAAAAACGTAAGTGCTTTCTTTCTAGTAAATAAGTACTGGATTCATTCGTTAACTGAAACGACCATTGATATATTAATTTGTCATATCTTCTGTGTAAATTTTCCCTGCACAACTTCACTCTTACATGTCAAATGTGAGCGCATGTGTGCAAACTGCAATGAAGGCAGATCAATAAGTCTGACTTCGTTTGAGACTTTGCAGGAGCTTAGAAGCATTATAGAATACAAAAGCGTGAGAACATTAAAAAAATGGCTTGCGATGCGTTCAAAATTCTGACTTTTTTTAGGTTGATTGCATAAAAAACATCAGTCAAATAGCAAAGCACAGGAATACTGGCATCGTTTGAGTTGCTGTAATAATTATGTGAACATAACGTTCAAAACAATGATTGAATTTACAACAATGGGAATAACGCTTGCAAGTGATGGCCAGGTGTTACGTTCATGTTTGTGATATCGGTCAATACTGGTGCAATTTCCTTTTCAAATGTTTTAAACATTGAAGAAGTGTTGTTCCTTCTACACTTGATTTGAAACGAAAATAAATCCAGAAAGAGAAGTTCACGATTAGGCAATTGAATGTGATAAAGTAAATAAACATTTCAGTGTACACAGTGCAGCATTCAAAGAGACACCTGTGCACATATACCTACTGAGTTCTCTCAGGAATGTTTTCACAATTTTTGCTGTCACACGAAAACAACGAAAGTTTACATTTGTTCTTCGAGACAATCATTGTCAACTCGAACTACAATTCTTGATGACCTAGCAAATGTATCTTTGATGTTTCCTGAATCTCAATCTTGCATCCCAGTCTTTGCTGTTTGACTACTGCGTCCCCGTCGCTTCAAGTAGCTATTGCAGTTTCTCTGTCCCCTGATTTTCATTTGTAACCAGATATTGTTGCGAAAAGGATACGAAAATAGAACTGATTAGGAGGATTAGTTGGCTCGTTAATTCAGGAGTAGGCTAGATATAAGGGTTTACAAAACCTCCTTTCATTTTGCCAGAACGGTGAGGAGAGAAGGAGTGGTGAAGCAAGGGCTGCCGAGAAAGGTGAGTTTTCCAGCATTAAAAGGGACTGACCTCAGGAGTCGGGTCTCCATTTTGCTAGATCGGTGAGGATAGACGGAGTGGTGAAGCGAGGGCTGCAGGGAAGTGTGGGTTTTCCCGCATAGAGGGACTTACCACAGGTGTCTGGCCTCCATTTTGCCAGACAGGCGATTAGAGAAGTTGTGGTGAAGTGAGGACTGCCAGAAAGGGAAAGTTTCCCGCATTAAAACGGACTGTCCTCGGGATTCGGGTCTCCATTTCACCAGAGTGGCGAGGAGAGAAGGCGTGTTGAGCAGCGGGCTGTCGGGAAGGATGGAGTTTTCTGCATTAAAAGGGACTTAATTCGGGGGCCGGGTCTCCATTTTGACAGAGTGACGTGGAGAGAAGGAGTGGCGAAGCGAGGCCTGCCAAGAAGGATACGTTTTCCCGCATTAAGGGGACTTGCCTCGGGAGTCGTGCCTTCATTTTGCCAGAACGTAGGCGAAATGCTAAAAAAAATTGTAAGACCTTATAGGAGAGTCCAGAACTGGAGAGCAGTATTCCAGAAAATAAATGTCACCCATTTATGACCGAGGAGGAATCTCTTGTGGAATTACTTACTGCAGAGGTCTGTTTAGGTTTGATACTTAAGTGCATTTAAGGCCTGATAGAGAGATTTTGTTTTAATCAGGTGGAGAATCGAACGTTATTGTGACAAAGATCGGAAGTGGAGTTGAGGGTGATCAGATTATCTATGATCCTCAAGTGGGCATTGACACGGGGCATGCTGACATGGGCACATAAACACAAAATGGTCGCTGAGCCATAAGTTGGTCACTGAGCTCAGAAGACGCTGAGCCTTTATTTGGAAAAGTACAGTGAAGCATGCATAGACACTGCCTGAGGCCAAGAAGATAGCAGGACATAAATGCTCCGTTTAAGGTGGATGGGGAGAGACTACACATTAGTAAGGTGTACTGCCCGCTGAAGTGTCTAAGACCATCCACCACCTTCAATAGAAATGTTAACTATTTGAGACTACTTGTTATGCATAGTTACTGCCTTAGATTTGCAGTAATGGAAAACGATCTTGCTTCTCAGGAAAAAAAAACGATTACAAGCAATGACTGCATTAATGGACATTTTCCGATCTTCTGGAACTGACATTGATTTTGTAACATAACATTCCTCTGAAACAGGCAATGATTCTGTAATGTTTTCTCCAAACAAACCATGCTGCCAAAAGAAAGGCTCAGTACCTGGTCATGAAATATATCAAATTTCGTGACATGCGCTCCGAGGGCGAGAGAAGGCTCTTAGTTGACAGCCGTGCTGCCGGACATCTCTCTCTGTTCGGAGATCCAATTTCGATGCACGATGAACTCTACTGTTGAACCCTGATTCTTACTTCGAGACAGATTATTTTACCCATAACAATCCCATTCAGTGGTGGAGCAATCTCGATCGACACTGTCTCTCGCAAGAATGTCCTGGTTGAAAAAGGGACACCAATATCAATCACAATTCACCAGTCGTGGTCTCATCGATGCGCTATGTGACTTCAGTGAAGCATCGCTACCTCAAAACTGCAATCCTCTTGCGCTAAATGCCAATCTACAAATTTTATTCCTCATGTCTCACTCCAAGTCAAGAAATCAGTATACAATTCATTCACAATGAGCGCACAGATTCCAAACAGCTTGAGAAAGAGGATCATGCAGGATGGTGACTGCTTCGGCTTCAGAGCCAACTATCTCATGAGAACCGTTGAACCATTTGGGACAAATGATTGGGTCACCAAATCTCAGGTGAGTTGAGAACTTGAGAGAGTAGTGTTTCCATGAGCTTTAATGAGTTTGAGCAAGGGCCTGAACATACTGTCTCCAAACATGTAGAAGACATAACAATAGGTAGAACTGTTCTTTAGGATAGGAAATCAAACACTTTGTAGAGTGATGCTGATAGTTTAGGTCAATGGAAAAATTAAATCGTAAATGGTCTTTCATACGGGAAGACGTGAATTTGTTTATTTTGAAAGGGAGAACAAAACAACAGTATATTATTTGAATGGAGAAACTACATAATCAGGGGATTTGGAGATGCCTGTGCATGAAGAACAAAGAATTGGAAGCAGGTAATTAGCAAGGTTGAAATAATGTTAGTCCTTATTTCAGGGAGTTGGGAAAGTCGGGAAGATCTACTGCACTGTTCAAATCACTGGCGAGACAACGTAGACAATAACGTGAGCAATTTCAATTCTCTTATTTCAGAATGATGTCATTTAAGTGGGAGAAGTTCAGAGAAGCGACAAGAAGAGGATTCCTGGTTTGCGGAGTGTTTTCTTATTGTCGAAGATTTGAAAGGCTTGGATTCTACTCACTGGAATTTAGAAGACTGAGAGGAGTTCCCACATCAAACATGCTGGGAACGTAAGTGCTCATGAAAGGGTAAATACTGATGAGGTGTTTCCCTCGTGGGAAAGTCAAGAACCAGAGTCTCAGAATAAAGACATGTCAATTTAAAACTAAGAAGAGGAAGAATTTGCTCTGTCGGTGTTCGTGAACGTGTGGACCTTCTTGACAGAGTGATCTTCTCCAGTCAGAAACGCTCTCCATTGAATGAAGGCCGAGATAGATAGAGTTTTGATTATTTGGGGAAGCAAGGTTTCCATGGAGAGGGCAGAAAGTGAATGTGAGGAAATTTTGAATTAGCTGTGATCACTTTGTATCGCAGATCAAGGTTGGACGCTTTGGGGGGTGGGCGAAAGGTCCACTTCCCGTCCTATCTCTTATGGCCGTTAAATAAGGTGGTACGGGAATTAAACATTTACTGTCGGCATCGCACTGCGTCACAAACCAGCCACGCAGCCAACTGAATTAATTAATTCTTAAATCGACAAAATAGCAATTATGTGAAGGTGGATGATTGAAAGGCTGTTCACAGATTGTGACACACAGGAATAGAGCAATGTAGAGCTAGAGGAAAAGAAGTGTGAAACAGAAACAGAGAGACTGTTGGAAATACTGAGGAGAGAGTAAGAGAATGAGAGAGTGAGAAAGAGGTCAAGGAGAAAGACTAATCAGGTAGATGAGGTGAAGTAGAGTCAGTCATATAGATAGAGAGAAAAAGCAAAGTGAGTTTCTGGGAAGAGAACACAACAAAGAAGTTGCAGAATTTCAGTAAATAACTGACAGTAATTCCATAATCCCGTGACGTCTGGTAGTGCTGACCTGACATTTAATGACTAATGAGTCCTGTGAATGTTTTATAGGAGAGACAGGGAGCCAGTCTGTAAGCAACCAGCACCCAATGATGGCAACAAAGAAATTGTTAGTCTAGTTGAGGGGTACTTATTGGTGCCCAAGCACTGCTGATAAATCTCGGTGTCTGTTTTAAAAAAATGTTTGAGATTGGGGGAGTTTCAGTGACGGGTACGCATACACCGATAAGCACTGGGAGAGGGTTTAGTTGTGCAATGAAGTAAATTATTTTCAATTTTGATTAACTGGAACCTGCTGTAGGAACGGAAGCTGGAAGCTCACTCAGTCGTGTCATGCAGCATTCGAAGTAGAGACGTAATAGAAAAGGAAACTCTCGTCAGAACCATATTGAAAGGGGAAGTGATGATAAAGGCATAATCACCAGACCTCTGCCGAAGATGAAAATTCATCGTGCTACGCAGAATTGCCACAGCTTTAAACAGACTCTTTCACTGCTTTTCCGCATGACAATGATGGCCTCAACAGACACTGAGCAATCGTAATTCTGATTCCCGCCCTTTTAATAGGTGATTTCATGCTTTCTCAGTTGGATGAAATATGGCTATGAAACTAGACCTCCTGCAATAAAGACAGGAACACTTCCATGGCACCATATGAGCCATCATCAGCTTGCATCTGGCTGTTTAAGAGTACCCCAATGTTTAAAAATCAACTGGAGACAAACGTCTCCTCAGGGATAGATGAGCAGGCTAAACACTTGGGGATAGAGAAGGTTAACAGAAATTCTTCCATTTTAGGGATGTGAGGGAAAACAACCTGATCATTTTGGACAGTCGATCGGTCTGTTAATTATTTGCTTCTGAGTCGGAACACACCGGTCACAGGCCTTCATTCAGTCTCTCAGTGTTCAACTCAAGCTGCTTTATTGCAAGGCTAAAGACTGGAAAACATGCTGTAACACGTGTTCAACACAAAGGCTGCACGTAGCTGAGTGTCCAAACCTCAGTCTATCAAATTGCAGATACTCTATCATTGATGATTTCTCAGATTTTAGATATTATTGTCACGAGTACTCAGTTAGAGAAGTACAGCGGTACAGTGAAAAGTATGTAATCTTACCACACCTGGCGCTGTCCTACGTATCAATTCGTACAAACATGCTTAAATGCAAATTAATGTGAGGAACTAGTGTGTTAAAAAGTTAAATGCTAATTTATACAATCGAGGAAAGGTAAAGAAAGAGGAAAAAATCTTAGTGGCTTTAGCATAGAATCCATAAACTATTACTGACAGGATTACTATCAGATTAACATTAGTCCAGTAAATCAGCGAAATGTTCTGGGATATATGGCAATCTACCATATGATGATAGATTAGCATTGTTACCTCACAGCGCCAGCGACCCGGGCTTGAATCCAAACTTTTGTGACTGCTTGTGTAGAGTTTTCACTTTCTCCCCAGATCTATGTGGATCCCTTCTGCGTGTTCTAGTTTCCTTCCACAATTCAAAGATGTGCAGGTCAGGTGGAGTGGCCATGCTAAATTGCTTGTAGAATCCATCTATGTGCTGCCTAGATGCGGCAGCCATGTCACAGTCAGGCTACTAAGTATAGACAAGGGGGTAGAATGATCTCTGCAGTATCGATTTTGACTTTACGCAGCAATGATCTACTTCCACATTGTAGGATTCTATTCAACCCTTGAATGTTATGCAAGGTTATGAAATTGACTTCAATGAAAGAAAAATCAGGAAATGTGCGCCTAATGTTTACGAATTTACGCTTCTGGAGTCCTGCGTTTTTAATATCAATACATTTTCTGACAGCAAAGGAATAAATAAATAAAGGTAATTATCCAGTGATTTCTAAAAAGAACTTGGCTCTGTCAAATTATTGGAGATTAAAGCTTTTGTATCAGAGCCAGATTCAGAATGCTGGTATGTCACTTTATTACAGAATAGAACTAAATAAATGGCCACAGCAACTCAGGAATTCCCTCAAAAATAATCAGGGAAGACGTTCATCCACTTCTGTCAATCATGTGATTTAGAGATTCGCGAATCGATTCACACTCCTGAAGATTGGGTGCCTTCTCCTCCCGATTGCGTGGCCTCCAAAAGAAACACAGTAAAAATGGCAGTGAGGGAGTCGGACTCCACAAAACTGTGAGGAGTTTCTCTGTGTTACTGAGAGACAGGGAGAGAGAGAGAAGGAAGGGGAGACAGTGACGAAGCTAGAGAGAGGAAGAAATGAGAGCAGGAATAAGCAAGAATAGAAAGTAAGCGTTGTAAATTGATAGAGAGACAGAACTGCAATAAAATGCTTCGGGGAGTCAGAGAGTGATAGCGAGATGTAGGGAGTTATTTACGGAAAAAAATGATGGAGAGGAAGGGAGGAAGGAAAAAGCATGGGCAAGAGCAAGAGTAATACAAGCATGGAAAAAATTCGGAAATGTATGGGACACAAGAATTGCAGATACTGAGAGAATGCATGAGATAGAATCGTGTGAAGGTGAAATCGGGATGAAGAAAGACTGAAACAATGAGGAAATGCGAGGGAGGTCGCAGGAAGAGGAGAGAGAAAGAAAGAATTAAAGAAATAAATAAAGAACGAAAGGAACAAAGGAACAAAGAAGGAAAGCAAGGGAGAAAAGAAGGAAGGAAGGAAGGACAGAGGGCGGAAGTTTCAGATGTGTAAGCGAAAATGAGTAGGAGGCGATAGAAGAAATAGTAAATTGTAGGAAGTGAAAGCAAGGACAGGGCTATTTGAAGCCAACTGCTGAGCTTGACCTTGGTCCGCTCCCTTTGCCAAAAGGCCAGGATTTCGGCCCGAATCTGTCCCTCACCAGCTCAGCGTCTTAATCAAAAATGATCAGTTAGCACTGCTGCTTGGCACTTATTAAATAATATTTTTCTCATTTACAAACTGAAATTATAGACAGCTTATGTGCAGTTGTGCCTGTTCTCTCTGGTCCTGGAGTCAAGAGAATCACTGAAACATTGTGCGACAAGTTTGAACAAGCCAGAACGGCTGTCAAGACAATGAGAGGATAAAAATGGCCGAGATCAAAAACAATTGTTTTTTTCTTGACTTTGCAATGCAGTATGTTTCTAACAATCCCTATACCTGTGACTCCGAAGTGGATTCCGACATTCTGGCCACTGAAATGTGTCAGACATTGTAAGTATTGAGGAGGGTAAATTGAGGACTGCAGATGCTGGCGATTTGACTCAGGATTAGAGTGGCGCTGGAAATGCACAGCAGATCTGGCAGCATCCGACAGCAGGAAAATCGATGTTCATCAGGATGGAGCTCCTGCCCAAAACGTCGATTTACCTGGTTTCTGAGGAGATAAGGATATCAAATCTATTCAGGAAAACACGGGGAACAGTGTGGATGTCATCCAATGGGTGTAGATTACAAGCAAACCAACAATAACCACAATGAGGAAGTAGAAGTACAAGAAAGCAACATTATGGTTGAGAGCTAATGGATAGTAATAATCATCGATGACCATGCCCTACAGAATAGCACGAGACATATTTTCGTCTCTGGTTAATTTGCGGGTCATTCAGTGTCAGTCCTTCCCTAACATTTCATCCATTGTGAGCATCAAGAACGAAGGCCAGCCTGTTGCCAGAAAAATAAATAATCTGTCACTAGACTCTGTTTCTTACGGCACAAGAGCATCCAGATTCCTCTCTATCGCACTTTTCTTGAGTTTCTCTCGATTTAAAGAGTGGACTGCCTTTTGACTCTTCTGAAATAAGTGCATTACCTCACACTCCCAACATGAAACCAAATATGCCTGGTTTTGTCCCATTCAACCTAACTGTGCCCCTTTGCAGATTCACCCGTCCACATCACAACATGCTTTCCCACCTATTGTGCATCGTCAGCAAAACTGGACACATTTCGCTCTGCCATTTCCTCCAAGTTATTAATACAGAAATGAGTTATTGAAGCCCGATGACTGACCGTTCTGACACCTCACCAATCCATATTGAAAAATATCCAATAATTCCAATTCTGTATCTTCTATTAAATAAATAACGGGCATTCAATGTTCATTTATTACCCAACACCGTGACCTCCTACCTTTAGAGAAGGAAATTAGATCACTTACAGTGTGGAAACAGGCCCTTTGGACAACAAGTCCACACAGACCCGCCGAAGTGCAACCCACCCCTACCCCTACATTCATCCCTTACCTAACACTAGGGGCAATTCACCTGACCCGCACATCTTTGGATTGTGGCAGGAACCCGGAGGAAACCCACGCAGACACGGGGAGAACGTGCAAACTCCACACAGTTAATCACCTGAGGCTGGAATTGAACACGGGTCACTGGCGCTGTGAGGCAGCAGTGCTAACCACTGTGCTACCGTGCCGCCCACAAAGAGTGGTCCCATAAAGCCCATTTATGCATAGTTTTTATATGGTTCCTTCTTTAATTCCTGCCAAAACTTCAAATTTGTATCATCGACTGGCTGCCTTGAACACCTCTGCTTGTAATATTAGCAAAGAAATCAGATAGATTTCTCAAGTGTGATTTCTCTTTAAACAAACGATGTGTGCTCAGTTTTCTAAATGTCGTGCTATTTCTTCCTTCATAATGGTCTCTAGCATTTTCTAATTGCTAAATAAAGCCGTGGAGCAAATGTAGGCCATTTAAACCCCCAGATTTTAGTGGGACCATGTCTGATTTGGCTAATCATCGACTCCACTTCTCTGCTTCATCCGGTGACCCTTCTTTTTTGAACTCTGCTTAAACAATCTGCCCTTATTTTCACATTACATTTGAAAGTGACAAAGCTGCTTCAACACTTTTTCATGTGCTGTGATACGGGTCGAGGTGAAAGGCGCTTTATAAATACAAGGACATCTTTCTTTCTCGAACCTTTGCCCTGATTATTAATCCCTAAGCTCATGGAAATGTATCATTCCCACCCATTCGATATCTGATGAATGTATGTAGTTCAATTCAAATTTCCATCATCTTTTTCGGTTCTGATCAAATTCATGGGACAGAAATAGATTGGGGTCGTGGTGCGGACAGGTCAACTCAAAAATTCTCCTTTCCTATTGGAGTCCACATTTCACTGAGAAATATGCAACACTACCCAGGGCCAAGTAGTCATGACCACGTGGTGAAGGCACAAGCTCGAATTATGCTGTGTATATTTCCACAGGTGATTGAATTCAATTGCCATCCTGACGAGTCAGTTATCTCTCAAACTCGAGAAAACACCACTGAGCAAATCCCTTTTTTCACAGATTCGGCCATTTGCTGACCTTCAGGAAACTCGACTTCTAAACCAGAAACATACCAGGCTCACATCGTAGGTCTGTTTTTCTTTGCACAGTTACTAAGAGTCCTACTGGGTTTCTGCGTTATTTTCGATTAATTCTACACAAATGATATTTTTCACTAAATACCTTCAATCCCAGTCCGATGGTAACTAACCCTGGTCAGTAGCAATGCTCCCTCCTGAACATTAAGGTGCCCATCTCCATCGTTCCCTCCCCCATCATTTAAAACAGCCTCAGGAAATCTCCAGTTAAACTTCTTTGCTCCACAGAGAACATTCCAAAGAGACGATGGGAATCCCTCCACAAAAAGGGATTTCTCATCCATGGACATGGCGCAAGGCACAGGATTGTGAAGCGAGTTTTGGAAAATATTGTCATTTGTCAGGCGGTAAATGTCAAGGAATCAAAATAGGAAACCAGTCTCCACCTTTGGGCCTCTTCAGAAACTCTTTGGGAAGCGGAATCAGAGGAGAATGAAGGGTGAACTGACGGACTGAGCAGAGACAGTCAACACAACTTCATCTTCTTTAAATGGCCTGAACATTGACTTTGATGCTCTTAGCGCATGAACTGATCTGAGACAATGAAAGGATTCTCGTTACGACACTTCAGAAAATGAAACCTCATCTCAGCTCTGGGACAATGAGAAAGCTCAAGATCAGACAAGACACTGAATGGCACGCAGGGAGACGGTCCTGGTTGTCGGAGAGCTGTTCCCCGCTGACATGGGTGTGTCTGCAGAGAGTGGAATAAGACTGTTCCCATGTCTCTACAATGAATAGGCAAGTAAAACTTATAGAGGGCAATTGTATTTTCAGGAGGGACGGGCTGAAGTTTGAAATCGCCAACAGCGTGCTATAATGGTCAAAAAACTTAGGATTCACCAGTTTCTGTGCCCTAATTGGTCAGTGCGTTCTGCTGCTCACGGCATGTTTAGCATTTCGAGCCTACAGAGGGATGGAACGATCGCTGTTGACATTTTGTGCGTTTTCTTGTCTTGCAATTCCAGACTTCTAATGAGATCAGTAAGCTGTTGCCCAAACAGAAACTTTATCCAAAACATCGATAGGCGTTTTGCAAAGTGTTTGCAACTAAGGTAAAGGGCTGTGGACATGGAGAATCAGAAACAAATACATAAACTGATGGGAGAACTGGGAGGTTTCACAATACCTGTGGGGTAAAAGGAGTTCTGAAAAAGCTCTGAAATATTGTCTCTGATTCTCTCTCTACAGATGCTGCCTGATATGCTGAGTTGTTCCTGCAGTTTCTGCTTTTCTTTTCAGCTGATTATCCATTCCATATATTTGTATAATTAAATTGGACCCACCATGTACTGACATTACACACTTGCTCACGCTGTCGGTATTGAATGAAAATAAACCCAACAATGATTGAATGTCCTTCAGCTCCATGCAATAGAGACCTCTAAAGAATTTATGAGGCCGTCGTTCTGTAGTCATAGCTGAGTGTGTCAGATGATAGACTTGACGTCTATTGGAACTTCCACATGCGGGTTCGAGTCTAACTGACTGCGGCTGAAGACGGAAAGAGTGCATTTGTTTCCCATCTTGTAGATTGCGATTCTAATCATGGCGGGGAGAAACACTTAATCGAGGTTAGGAATTTGGCAAATCTCCAGCGCACTCACCGAACAGTTCACATGCACACTTGAAAGGATAACTTTGTTTGAATCTGGGAGACGACAACAATGCATACTTGAAGGGCTGAAACCCATGTTTGTGCTGGAGGCCTCTGTGACCAGCTGCAGTGAGGTCGGTTTCTGGAGTGGCTGGGCAATATTTGCACAAAGCACCCGAACCAGGAAGGGGTGGAACCGACTCTTTCCTGACCTGTATGTCAGACAAGGTATCCACTAAGACATTGGGAATTGGGATAAATGGCAGTGTGGACATTCTTGGGATCAGTCTCTGGGAGAATCAGGAAGATGAGATCCTAATGTTCCCTAACACAGACGTGTACCAGGCCATCGTTTCCCAATACCTTGTGTGTGACATTCCCTGGCCCTGTATTCCAGGTAAAGACTGCCTTCACGATCTGTTGATGTTGTGTCAAACAGCTCATTGACTTCAGAGTTGGACGATTAAAGCGGTCTGGAAGTGACACCATGACAGAAACTAAAAGAGATGCGACATGAAATTGTCTGCAGTTTGTTGTGTGTTGAAAAGCTGCGGGCGTTCTCCTGTCAGATTTCCAGGAGCTGCAAGGATTGGGTCAGTGGGTTTTGAGAAATTAAAAGTTACATGCGAGCAGTGTGTGGGACTACTTCAGTTCAGTGTCGATTTCATATTCCAGCCCACTGCATCAGTTCTGATTGTCTGGAGAAGGGCTTTGTGTTCCATCTAAAGCTGCCTTTTGTGGGAGAACCTTGTGCCCGTGAAGCAAATGGAGCCGGGATCATCCTGAGGCCGCTGTCCCTCTCGGGGATGTGTCTGTATGTCTCCCTCTGTGGCTGGAAATCAGGATGAGACCCTCAAGGGTGATTCAACATGTCACATGTCAGTCCCATTGTTGTATCATTTTGAATCGCAGGGCGATTCTGCTTGACACTTGTTCCTGAAATATCAGAACACACAAGGTTATGGGCCAAAGAAAGAATCTGGGACTTGAACAGAAGGATGTTTATGAGTAACAAAGCCGATGGGTACAATGCTGTTTTCCCATGCTGTAAAAACTGGAAGGCGGAAAGAAATGATTTGCAGTGAAACTGATCAGAAATGAAAAGCTGAAAGCATTCTCATTGAGAACAGAGACGGCGATGTCTCTCGCCTTTTCTGGTGGTCCAGTGCTTAGGATTCGGTGATCTTACCACCACGCCTCAGGTTCGATTCCAGGTCAAAGGATAGAAGTGTTCCTCTGCTCGTACATTGTGGTGACATAAAGACCAGATTGACTTCGCGAATGCAGGGAAATAAGAAGCTCAGGAGATCGGAGAAAGATCGGCCAACAAAGTGGAATATTCTCAAAAAGCAAAACATGGAAGATCGTAAACATCTCAGAGGGTTTTGGCCTGAAGGAGATTGTGAAGGTATAATACGTTTTCAGATGGTTTTGACGCCCCAGAAGTTAGCGACAAGTCCTATTGCACTTCAATCGGTATATGTTAGATTTAATTTCCTTTTGATATTTATTTTCTATCTGCTGTTTCAAACAAATAAAAACCTACCTGATTATGTTTACGTTAAGGCAATTAGCGTTAGAAATGTAACTGTTCGTCCTTTTATTTTTGGGACTATGTGATTCTGGGTGTTTGTATGGGCTTTGTGTATGTGAATGTGAGTATAAATCTCTCTGGTTGTTTAAGTGGATGTTCAGGGCGAAGTGTCTGTGTGAGTGTGCGTGTGTTACGGTGATTGAGTGAGTGTGTATGTCTGTGGGTTTGTGTACATCAGTTTCCGTGACTGTGTACTTTAGTACATGGGGCAACAAATCAATCAAAGCAAACTACATTATATATGAAACTCATTGTTACGGACTAATGACTGAATAATGACAAAGGCAGAGGCATGATGGGGAAGCTGGGCAAAATTGACTGGGAAAGAAGCTGAACAGGGATGCTATTGGAACAGCGATGTCAGGAGGTTTTGGGAATAATTCTGGAGACAATGCAAACATTAATCCTGAGAGAAAAAGAAGCATGAAACAGTGAGGACGAGGCAACAATGACTGACTAGACAAGTCAGAGATTGATTAAGAGTAAACGAGAGAGTATATAAGTTGGCTAAGAGCTGAGGGAAATCAGAGGATTGGGATGTTTACAAAGGTCAACGGAGGGCAACAAAATAGAAGCAATATAGCCGGGAAAAATATGAAGGGTTAAGCTAGCTGGACTATTAAAGAAGACTGTTGGAGTATCTTTACATATATAACAGGTAAAAGAGAAGGAAATATGGGCATTGGTCCACTGGAAAATGACGCTATAGATCAAGGGTTACTGAAAGAAATCGGGAGAATGAGGTTGACAAATATGTTATGATTGAATGACACAGCAGACTCGATGGGCTGAATGACCTAATTTCTGCTGTTATGTCATATATTCTACGGTCATCATTTATAAAATACAAACTTTTCAAACAGCCATACTCATCCAATTTGGGCTTCCCGCTCGTTTTGAGATTTATCCTAATTCACCATTGAGGTTGGTGCCTTCATCTCTTTGGGCAATAAGCTGTAGACTTCCCTTTGGAGCCGGACCCCTCTCCTCTTTAAAACCCATCCAAGATGCCTAGTTCTTTGAAAAAGCGGTTGGTCGCTTGCCACTCATGTCTGCTTTCTTGATTCATAATATTATCATTCTCTTTCCCACAATGAATAATTTTAAGATATTGTAAATTTGGTAAATAATGACTCGTTTTGTCTCAATCCACTTATATACACTCACAGCTCCACGTAACGTGGATAGAGCACACTGGAAGCATTGTCCACTTCTCTTCGCTATCTACCTGTGCACTCTTCTGGTCCCGTTCTACCTTGGGATATTACAGTGGAAGCACTGTACACACCTCACACCGCAAAATACTTTGTTATGACAGTCAAGGGAATATTAGTCACCCTTCGAATTCCAATTCACGGCGGGAAGAATTCACTTGCAGCAATATCCGATCTTCTGATCACAATGTTCCTCAGATCGACAACATTTAATTCTTGTGCAATCATCTGACTACAGTTAAGCTTGGGTAGAACACACGGGTAGTACGGTACAAACGTCATTTTACAATTTATATGGATTAGACCACACTTGAAGCGCTTTCCTGTTATATGACAAATGATTCCCAGCCGACAAGCCTGGGTATTGATGGCTCCTTCCTGCTGACATTAATGTGCTGTTCCTTCCTGTCTCCAGCAGAAGCGTCTGTGAGCAGAATGAAGAAAGATGCCCTTCGTCTATCATGAAAGCGATGAGAAAACGAGGGTAATGCAATTTTGGAATTGTGACCATTGCTGTACCAAGTAATGAGAAGTACAACGCACAGCATTTCGCCCTGTGTTGTCCCTCGGATTATCTGACCCACATTGATCGCAATTGTTGTCATTCAGACATAATTAGTTTGTATGTATTCTCTTTCCTTGACCAGTTGCTTTAAGAATGCTGTGAATAAATCTTGCTGCATTGAAGAGCGCCTCTTGCGTGTTTCTCCTTTCTGATTGGGGTTGGTGTGTCCGGTTTGCAGATTCGACTTGGAACCACGTGTGTGTGTGTGCGTTTGTCTGTGCATGTGTGTGTGTCTGCACGTGTGTGCGTGTATGTGTTTGTGTTTTAGTGGGAGTGGGAAAGAGAGAGACGGGTAGTATTAACGAATATAAAGGTCTTCTGTCCTCCCTTCAACGGGTTGTTATTGCGACGATCTTAGCGGACAATAAAGAAAGCACTGATTATTCTCTCGTGACCCTGGTGCTTATACATCTCATCACTACAGGAGAAGGATTGAGTGCAAATTACTTTATTGAATGTGAGAGTATCTCTCTGCATCCACAGAAAAAATCAGATGAAGTGGTAGAGACCATCCAACACACTCAAATCCTGAGATGATATTCAGGTAAATCGAGGCTAGAAATGTGTCTTAATCTGGTCAGGAATCCTTAAAACACGATTCTTATGCAATCATCAATCACAGAGCTGACATTTCCATTGAGTTTGTTTCATGGTTGAGCCAATTTGATATCCACCAAGGTGTTATAATGAACTATGGATTATTTCTCATCTCGAGACACATCAGGCCCAAACCAAATATATATTTTCTAATCCCTCCCGGGTCTCTCTCTGCTCTGTTACAAATATCCACTTTATCGCAGGGAACCACTCCAGAAAAGCTCTGTCTTCATCTTGTTAGAGTCTCATGCCCACTCTGAGACGAGACTCCAGTTACCATCTGTCGCTGCGTCCACAGCTGTTTGGAAACGAAGCCGTGCCCTTCATAGAATGAACCTCTACATCCCCTATCTCCTCTTTCATTGCTGCCCATGTTCCCTGCCACGTGTTGAAACACACTTTTGGTAGTCCCTCCATAACGTCATTTTCTGTGTGACAACATCAAATTCTTTCTCAATACTTTTGCCCTGTAAAACGGACTGGAAAGTTTCATTTCCAGTAATTGATACAATTTTTGTCACTATCAATACATATCTGCTCTCGAAAGAGCTTACTAAGTTCAAACTGGGAGCAATGCCCCCTCTTCTGTTTCTATGAACATCATTTGAATCACATACTTCTGCAATCAACATCCTTTTGTTGTCTGTGCCCAAGCCTTTGTGACCATTTGTCAGAAGAATGGAGGAAGGTGAACAAGGTCCCGTTTGCACAATGACGAGACTCTGAACTCTTCGCACCAATTGCAAGATTCCTCTTGAGGAACTGAATGAGAAAAAGGGAATGTATCGGGCTCTGACTAAGCTGAGTAATTCCTGTTATTCGCACTTCACTTGTATCAGAAGATCCAACAATCTCGGACCTCCTACTTTGTAAAACATGTGACCAAAACTCACTGCTATGATCACTGCCTCTTGTCAGTGTCTAATTTCCAAATAAGACTCTGGAGGGTCGACCCTGAGGGGGAGGCAGAGGATGTTAGAAAATTACAGGGACCGCCTTGACACCTTTTAACTCTGACACAGTTATCCCCACAGAATCGTGCCTCACAACCAATTTCCTAGGCTCAGATATTAAGGTCGTTGGAGATAACATGTGACGCTGGAAGAGACCAACCAAAATTGTTGGGAGCGACATATCTGTACAAATTATAAGGACGGACTGGCCCCGGAAGTCCGTAATGATGTCTCCAGTCTTTGCCGTCCACTGCTCTGAGAAACATAGATTGTTGATTTTTAGGGCAGTCACATTTACGTGGAAAATGCAGGACTGTGGACGTCAAAACTTCTGGATCAGACATGATCTTATTAAATTGCAGAGCATGTTCGAGTGATTGAATGACCTGCTTCCACTTCGGTTTCTTATTTCTTTAAATCTCAAAGGATCCTTATTGGCAAAATAGATGTTCAGCGTTCTCCTTAGTGAAATAGAGCTTGCATTTGTCCAGCTCAGTTAATAGAGGGAGGAGTGTTAGAACCCAAAAGATTAAGAAGAGTTCGAATTTGAATGCAAGTATTATTTTCACACAGTAAGTTGATGATAGCTGATTGAAAACAGACGGAACACAGTTTAATTGCTTTACCACGACTTACGTGAGGGTATGGGGTAGAATTGACAGTGAAAAAATGAGACGAATGGTCTGCTAAGTTGCGGATAGTGGTTCAGACTGAGTGCATGAAAGTTTTGAGTCTCATGGCTGGATTTTCGTCCCCTGGTTCAATTTTTCAACATATTTAACCATTCGTGTGATGGGATATGATAACAATATCTTCAGCTGCTCTCGAAACCTCCTCTGGCTCACGGCATAAATGCAGGTATTGGTGCAACAACTCATGAGCTGCATCATGAATCCAATCTCACGTACAAACCGGTGCAGGAATACAGACCTGTATCCTAATCTGAACATTCGGTACCAAGTGAAGTACAGCATTGACATGAACCACAGCAGGATGAAATTCCCTGAGATCAGAAGTAATAAAATGCTAGATCTCCTTCGGTTCTCCAATTCTGGCTTTCTCCGACCCTCAACATCTTTACGAAGGCAAAGTCTCCTGTGGGTTCTGTTGGCCACAATGATATGTTTCACCGAGAAAGCATTCAGTAGCAGTATCAGAATGAATGCTATGCCAGGAGTTAGGTGATGAAGAAATTCTACTGAACTCCAAACCTTGGATCGCAGAACTTCCTTTGTTATCCCACAAAACCAAGGGTTATTCCTTATCAAGTATTGACGCGTTAACATGAAATACCAGAAAACGTTCTTGATGCAGCTAAGCACAGACACTGCCCCCAAAGACACAGTTGCTGTTTTCTCTGTGCAATATTTCCTTTTTAACTTCTGGCAACAAATGGCTACAAATCGATCAAAGGTGAAAGCAACGGTGAACCAGACAGAGCAGTCAATGGCTGCATAAAGCAAGACAGCGTGGATATTACACAAGGGGACATTCCTCAGAAAAATAAAATTCTTCCGATAAACAATTGGAATGTGTCGCATGACAAGATCGAAGATAATGACGAGCAGATCTGCTGCTGCCATGGCCACCAGATAGCGCCGAACAGATTTTGAAAGACCAGTTGCAACCCGGGAAAAAATCACAATTGTCAAAACGTTCGCTTAAAAGAAGGGAAATAGACAAGGAATTAGTCTATCAGACGACAGCAAAAGCTAGAAATCTTGCTTACGTATTTATTAGTAATTTAAATAATGTTAAACGGATCAATTAATTTGTTACCACACAAGTTAATAGGGTTGTAAATAAGTCATATTGCATGTTGGCTTTCATTAGCATGGGGCTACAGTTTAAGTGCAACTAGTTCAGGCTGCAGGTCTTTGAACCCTGGGTTGCACCATATTTGGAATAATGTATTCAGTTCTGGTCACAACATTAAGGAATGATGAGGAAGCTTTCGAGAGGTTGCAGAGGGGTCTGACAACGATGCTGTCCGGATTGGAGAGCAAGCCTTATGAACAAAGGTTGCGGGAGTTAGGGCTTTTTTTCCCATTGGAGCGAAGAAAGGTAAGAGGTACATTTATAAATATGTACAAGACGATGAGAGACATGGAAAACGTGGATAGCCAGACACTTAATCACAGGAGAGAAATGTCTATCACGAGGGGGCATATGTTTTCCACTGATTGCAGGATGGTACAGAGTGCGGGCCAGAGATAGTTTCTTTACACACAGAGTGGTGCATGAGTGGAATGCACTGCCAGCAGTAGTAGTAGTCAGATACCTCAGGGACATTTAGCGACTATTGAGTATGCACATGGATGGTAGTAAAATTAACGGTATGTACATTAGTTTAATCTTAAGTATGATAAAAGTTTGGCACAACATCCAGGGCTGAAAGGCCTGTGCCATGCCGTGCAGTTCTGTGCACTATCTTCTATGTTCGTTCATCATTTTGATTGAAATCTCGGTTCTAGTTTCAAAGCCGACCCTCTCCTGCACTTCAATACAAAGAGAAGCTGGTGCAACATTTAATATAAAAACATTAAAATTCTGGTTACATTGAGGACATGGGAGTATGTAATCTAAGTGCCCTGAGGTAATGTACGATAATGTGTCCATGCTCCTTCTGAGGATCGAATCACTTAGTCACAGATTTCCGAAATTGTGGATCAGATCAACAAATATCCAATTCCTCCACCATCAGCGTTCAGTAGCAGCAGTGTTTGCTATCAACAAGATGCTCAATGGAAATTCTCCAAAAATCCTTAGACAGCACCTTCCAAACCCTCTCACACTTCCATCTACAAGGACAAGGGCAGCATATAGTTAGGAACACTATCAACTACAATTTCCCCTCCATTCCAGTCACCAACCTGACTTGGAAAATACCGTCGGTCCTTCACAGTAGTTGGTTCAAAATCTGGAAATTCCCTCCCTACCGGTGTTGTGGTCAACCCACAGCAAGTAGACTGCAGCGATTCAGGAAGGCAGCTCTCTACAACCTCATCAAGGGCTAATAGAGATGGGCTGCCAATGTTGGCCAGACCACGACGCACAAACCACACAAATGACAAAAAAACGCTGCAATAAAGGAAGTATTCCATGATGAATCTCCCTGACATCTCTCTCTCTCTCTGTCTCTCTCCTGTAAAGGTCCCAGACCTAACTTTTCCAATTCGTTTGAGCTGGTGTTTGTTATGGATTTTACAGGAGTGATACAGCTAGTCAAAAACCCTCGGCTTTGAAAAATAGAAGATTTCTTTACACAGTACTGAATGAAACACAAACAAAAGAGAACAGATGCCAGAATTTCTTAAACTGTGCGAAAACCCAGCACATTGCCCCCCACTCCGACACACACACTTAATTATGCTGTTCTGAGTTCCTACGAAGATCCGCATAAAGACCCTTAGTTCTTAGGTAGAAGAAAGAGGGTGGTGGTGGAGGATTGCTTTCAGACTAGAGGCCTGTGACCAGTGGAGTGCCACAACGTACTTCGCTGGATTCACTACTTTTTGTCATTTATATAAATGATTTATAGTTGAACACAGGATGTATAGTTCGTAAGTTTGAAGATGACACCAAAACTGGATGTGTACAGCGGACAGCGAAGAAGGTTACCTCACAGTTCACTGGGTGTTGATTAAATAGGCATATGGGCTGAGGAGTCGAAGATGGAATTTAATTTAGATGAATGTGGCGTGTTGCATTTTAGAAAAACAAATCTTCGCAGGACATATACACTTAATGGTAAATTTCCAGGGTGTGTTGCTGAACAAAAATTCATTGGAGAGCAGGCTCATAGTTTTGGAAGTAGGAGTTGTAGGTAGATAAGATAGTGAAGACGGTATTCATATGCTTTCCTTTATTGGTCAGAATATTAAGTATCAGTTTTGGAAAATCATGTTGCGGCTGTTGGTCCGGCCACTTTTTGAATATTGCAGGAAATTCCGTTCTTCCAATTGGAAGAATGTCGTGAAACTTGAAAATGTTCAGAGAAGATTTTCAAGGATGTTCCAAGGGTTGGAGGATTTGAGCTCTAGGGAGAGCCTGAATGGATTCGGGCTGTTTTTGCTGGAACATCGGGTGTTCAGGTGTGACCTTCTACTCGTGTATAAAATCAAAAGTGGCATGGACAGGATGAATAGGCAAACTCTTTTCCCTGTGGTGGAGGAGTCCAGAATGAGAGAGTATAGATTTACCGTGAGAGGGGACTGTATAAAAGAGACCTAAACGGAATCATTTTCACCCAGAATGCTGTATGCGCATGAAATAAGCTGCGAGATGAAGTAATGGAGACTGGTACAATTCCAGCATTTAAACGGCATCTAGATGATTACTTGAATAAAAGATTTTAAAGTGATATGCGCCATGAGCTGGCAAATGAGATTGGAGTAGCTGACAATATCTGCTTGGCACGATGAGTTGGAAAGAAGTGACTGTTTCCGTGCTGTACATCTCTCTGACTGATTCAAAGCTGCAACATGGGTGTCTCTGACTGAACGCAGCACTTAGCTTATCTATTGTTTCCCCTTGAGACAACAGTGCCGAATTGAATTCTAGAATTGTCGCAGTTAGTGTGGAGTGGGAACGCCCTGCTATTAGGGAGATTACAAGGTATAAGCAATGGGGAAGTGGAGGAACCGTGATATATTTTAAAATATGAATGTTGAGTGACTCGGAGGTGACCGCCTGTGTAAGTGTTAGCATATAGCTACTATCCCCATCCTTCCTGATTGAAGAGGTTGTGCCTGGGGACGATACTGTCTAAGAATCATTGGCGAATTCCTGCCCTGCATTTTATCGATGCTATACACTGCTGCCAATGATCGTTACTGTTGGAGCAATGAACGTGTTCTCGAAAGATGGCTGGTTTGCTTTGCATGGTAGGGAGCTTATCGAGTATTATTGGAGTTACATCAAACCAGGCAAGTGGAGAGTGTGACATCACACACCTGACTTGCTCTTTGTCGATGAAAAGTCAGAGGTGAGTTACTCGGTGCTCGATTTCCCGCTGACAGCGTGGTCAGGAAGCTAATATTTTGATATGTCGAATCTAGTTATTGCACAGCAACGTTGCTGAGTGTAGAGTTGAGAATAAATGGCGGAGCAGGGCTGGAGGTCAGCGCAGACTACTATTGATTCTTGCTCATAGGTTTTATTGGGTCTCTTTGAATTGATGAAAGTTTTCAGAGAGAGAGAGAGAGTACAGATTGCCAAGCTCCTGAACATCAGGAATAGCAAGAGTTAATACGTTGGTTGGGTATGTGGGGACAGTTGGTGACAAGTGAGCCCTTCCGAGAAAAGAGTTACCTACTGCTTGGGCCAGGATAAGGAGTTATCCTACATCAGCCAGAGGCAAGAATAGAGACAAAGACATTAATTCTAAGTGACATCCTCAGTGCTTGGGAGCCTCCTGTGAAGCGCTTCTGTGATTTTTCTCCGGCATTTATAGTGGCTTTTCTCTGCCGCTTCCGGTTGTCAGTCCCAGCTGTCCGCTGCAGTGGCCGGTAAATTTATTACAGGTCGATGTGTTTGTTGTTAGAATCTGTGCATGAGTGCCATGCCTCGAGAAATTCACTGGCTGTTCTCTGTTTGGCTTGCCCTATAATGGTCGTGTTGTCCCAGTCGAATTCATGTTGCTTGTCATCTGCGTGTGTGGCTACTAAGGATAGCTGGTCGTGTCGTTTCGTGGCTAGTTGGTGTTCGTGGATGCGGATCGTTATCTGTCTTCCTTTTTATCCTTTGTAGTGTTTTGTGCAGTCCTTGCATGGGATTTTGTACACTACATCGGTTTTGCTGATGCTGGGGTCGGGTCCTTCGTTCTGCTGAGTTGTTGTCTGAGAGTGGCTGTTGGTTTGTGTGCCGTTATGAGTCCTAGTGGTTGCAGTAGTCTGGCTGTCAGTTCGGAAATGCTCCTGATGTATGGTAGTGTGGCTAGTCCTTTGGAGTGTACAAAATCCCATGCAAGGACTGCACAAAACACGACATAGAACAAACAGGAAGACAGCTAACGATCCGCATCCATGAACACCAACTAGCCACGAAACGACACGACCAGCTATCCTCAGTAGCCACACACGCAGATGACAAGCAACATGAATTCGACTGGGACAACACTACCACTGTAGGGCAAGCCAAACAGAGAACAGCCTGGGAATTCCTAGAGGCATGGCATTCATCCACAGATTCTGTCAACAAACACATCGACCTGTAACCAATATACCGGCCACTGCAGTGGACAGCTGGAACTGACAACCGGAAGCGGCAGAGACAAGCCACTATAAATGCCAGAGGAAACATCACAGAAGCGCTTCACAGAAGGCTACCAAGCACTGAGGATGTCACCTAGACAGGGAACGAAATGTTTGCAACACAAATTCCTAGCTCGGCGAACAGAACCACAACAACGAGCACCCGGGGACAAATCTCCTCCCAAAGTTTGAAAACATTAATTCTAACCCAGCCACCACCGTCTTTCCTCCTTTCTACGGGATATACATGAAGAAAGTGGAGCCTTCTCGGTTGTAATAGTTGAATATACTCCCTGCACCACATCTAAAGTCCTAATTAACTGATGTACATTTAATTTAAGTTTATTATAACTTTCATTTGGAAGGTACGAAGCCAAGACCCATCACAACCGCTATAAAATAAACACACAACAACAACCTCGGAAGTCAAACCAATGATCACAAATCAATAGACAAGTAGAGGAACTCTAGATTCAAATCATGGAAGCTGCAATAACAAGACAGCGCTTATCCCATTGGAAGAATTTCTTGCTAAAGCAATCGTCTCACGGTTTTATTCAGTTACAATGGCTTCTTTGACAAAGATCATACAAAATATGGATGATTTTTCTGGTGCAAACAATATTCGGAGTGAATTCCAAGATGAAATGAAAATCAAAATCAATGATCAATGTGGAAGAGTTGTAAACTCCCTGAGTCACAAATATTTCGAATGACAGACAGTCGGTTCTGGTGATGTAGAAGATGTGGAATTATGTCAAACATGCAATTATCAACTCTAATGTCTAGAACACAGCTTGTGTGAAATTGGTGTGTCACGTCATGGTTCTAAGAGTTAAGGACAGAAACCACATTAGACTCTAGATACTCTGATGTTAGTGCAGACACTATGACGATGGACTGAGGAGTTCAGCTCAATACCTACTTGATGTGAGGTCTCTTTTCCATGACTCCTGAAAAACTCAGCAATTATGAGTAGCGAGAACAAAATGTAACAATTACTTTCTTGTATCATGGGATAAAATATAGTTATCAGGCACATGCGAAGAAGAATGGAATATTCAGCCTGTCAAGACTGTTTGGACATTCAGTAATATCATGTCAGATCTGTGGTCAATGCTGCAACTTGCTTTTGATCGACATCCTGCAATACATTTGATTAAAATGAAATCTCTTATTTAAAGTTAACACCTGATCCAGCATTGATTGCTGTTTGTGGACGATAGTTGATGTTTTTTAAACCAACCTTTGTGAACGAAAGTGCTTGCTAACATCTGTCATGAACGGTCCGGCCCAAATTCTCAGACCATTCACACGATTTCGGAAACAAAATCACTGACCAGTTGGATACTTCATGCCCCCTTTTGTTTTCTTCTTAATAGTTGGATGATTACCATCAGATCATCCCTTAACATTTTAAACTCTTGAGAAAACAGGCTTAATGTGCATAATGTGTCCTACGAATTTAACGACAACGTACTGATCTTCCTCTTGTAAATCTGAGCTGCAATAATTTCCAAAGCCAACAGACTCTTCCGAAGGTGTGTAGAGCTCAAATCGGCTTAGGCATAGAATGCCGACATTGTAGCATCAGGCCATTCAGCCATAGAGTCCACCACTGAAAATGTGTTGCTGGTTAAAGCACAGCAGGTTAGGCAGCATCCAAGGTACAGGAAATTCGACGTTTCGGGCCAAAGCCTGACATTGGGCTCTGGCCCGAAACATCGAATTTCCTGTTCCTTGGATGCTGCCTAACCTGCTGTGCTTTAACCAGCAACACATTTTCAGCTCTGATCTCCAGCATCTGCAGACCTCACTTTTTACTCATAGAGTCCACCACGATCACTTCCATCACATTTTACTCAGACAGACGTCACTTACACTATCCCTGTAACCTTGCATCTCCCTGCACCCTATGGGAAACGAGAATGAGAAATCCACCTGAACCACATACCTTTGGACTGTGTGAGGAAAACGGGGCGGCACGGTAGCTCAGTGGCTGGCACTGCTGCCTCACAACACCAGACACCCGGGTTCAATTCACGCCTCGGGTAACTGTCTGTGTGGAGATTGCACGTTCCCCCCGTGTTTGCGTGCGTTTCCTCCAGATACAGCAGTTTCCTCCCACAGTCCAGAGATGTGCATGCCAAATGAATTGGCCATGCTAAATTGCCCGTCGTGAGAGATGCATTAGTCAGGGGTAAATGTACGGGAATGGATCATGGTGTGTTGCTCTTTGGCCGGTCGGTGTGGACTTGTTGGGCCGAAGGGCCCGTTTCCACACTGTAGGGAAACTAATCTAATCAAACAGGGAACACATGCACACTCCACGGAGACAGTTTCTAAAGGTGAAATCGTACGCGGATCCCTTGTACTATGAGACAACAATGCTGACCATCAGCCACCGTGCCACACAGCATGCTGACTTTCCACTGATTTGGAGAGGAATGTGTTGTTATAAAATGTTTAGGTGCATCCAAAAACGGACATGATCACTGGAAAAATGTCAACATTTGCAGAACCCAAGGTCAAGCAACAATGTGGTCAGGAGAACATAGCATGACGAACTGAAATATTCATGCATTTTACAATAGTACAGCAGAGCTGCCAATGAGCAATACCTTCCGCAGATTTTAACTCCAGGGTCGCTATCAAGGTATTAGGAATATTGAATTGACTGTACTCATTAGTAAGGTTTCATGCCGTGAATGATCTATGGCTTTGGTAATGGGCTAAATCGTGGGGTCGTCAACAGGATTGGCGTTGGGAAGTGTACGGAATCTGGATTTGCTTTTCATTTGCAAACGAAAACAATGTTTTTCAAAGCAAAATAAAGTCGCCGGAGAATCTCAGCATGTCGAGCAACATCTGAAGAGAGAACAAGGCAGAGGTGATGTTTGTGGAAATTGTTACATCTTCCAGCAATTGGCAAAGTCAACACATACTGTGGTGACTTAGTTCAAAAAGACCGGTATCAAAAGAGAGCAAAATACATTAAGACAGTTTTCGCCGGTTAGAAATTGAATAGTTTAACATGTTAGGAAGCAATGTAGTCAGTGTAGATGATTCTAGAAAATTACATCGAGATATTGAGAGACGAAGTCAATGGAAAGAATTGTGACTAATGGATTTCAACGTAAGCAAATGTGAGATTATCCGTTTTCGGTGGATAAAGGATAGACGTGGGACCTTAAACGTGACGTGAAGTTAAGCAGTTAATTTACAAAGACACTTGAGTGTTCAATTGCATAGGGCTTCAAAACGACAGGAACAGATGCAGGAACCAATCATAAGAGCTAGAAAAAATGCTAACCTTCATATCTTGAGGACGGGATGACAACGATGTCGCTCTTATGCTGTGGATATATAAAACACTGGATAGACTTCTCAAAAAGTAATGTGAATCGATCTGTTCACCATACCTTAAAAAGGATATGTTGGGCTTTGGATTGGGAATGGTTGTACTGACGGTGTGTATGGGGGGTCGTGGGGTGGCGGGGGGGAAACGGTCCAGACTTTACAGGCATGGGGATAACTTATCAGAGGTTACATACGTCAGACTAGTTTCTTCGAGAACGCAGGTTAAGGGATCATCTGTTGTAAACCATTCTAGATAATAACATGATTGACTAAGCCAAACGATTTCAATTGTGTGAGCATTCTGGAACTAGGGCCACACTCTGAAAATTAAGGCCAGCCTGTTCATGAGAAATGATAGGAAGCAGTGGAATTATCTTCCAGTAAACACAGTAGATGCTGGATCAAATATTGATTTTAGATCTTACACAGGTCTTTTTTTTAAGGAAGAGGCATGGGTTAATGGCGGATATATGGAGTTATGACATAGACCCGTCGCAAACTAATTGAATTACGAAACAAGTTCTATGCACTGGATAGTCTATTGTTCTTCTGATGGTCATATATGCCTCAATGGGTGAGGGCGGGGGAGGGGAAACAGAAATGTTTGATTCCTGATGCCCCGAAATGTGAAATCTGAAATACAGAATGAATAGTTGGACAGACAGACTTACCAGGTACACCCAAAATCGAAAGAAAGGGATAGAAAATGTGTTGGACTATCTGAAGAGACAAATTAATCCGTAATGATAATGGTATTCTGTCATAATTTGCAGAGAGATAGTCATATTCCGATGAAAAACCTTTCCCCATTATTGTAGCCTTCCGATTGCAACTTTTCAAATTCGGACTGAATTTCTCCTGCATCAGCTTTCACTGCAGCTGATAATTCCTCTCCGTAGCATTGGCTGTTCTCTTTTTGGAAATGTATCAACAGGGCTGCAGTCTTAATCGAGAGAGGGAAATCTCCAGGGACATCATTCTGCGCCACCGAGGCTGGCAATCGGAGCAAACAAATACACTAATTAAGATGATGTGAAGGCGATTAGTGACAGTCAACAAGAGACATTTAACCAATTACAACTCAACACATTTGCACGGCAATAGGTTTGTATCTTCATCGATCTGAACGAGGGTCAGGAAGTTTCTTGAATCAAGAGTGGACCTTTCAACTTGGAACAATTATTAACGGGCAAAATGTTGTTGTGATGATTCACACGTCAGAAACCGTACGCCCAGTTTGCACAACAGGGCAGAGATGTGCCGTGAGGGCAATGCTTCGGGCATGACTGGAACAGGAATTGTTCGCCTATCGAGCAGAAGGCATATAAAATCGTTCTGTTCTCAACGTATTCAATAATATTGCTATTTAATCTTCCTCCCAAGTATTGCCACTCATGCTGCTTACATGCTGTGGAAGTGGCAGTCTCCTGGTACTACAGCAAGCACTCCAATGCCAATAGGCACAAGCAAGAATATATAAGTTAGGGAAAAGTGGAGGCCATTCAGTCGCCTGTGTGTGAGGCATCAGTTGATCCAATCATTTCTGATCTTATTTCGACCTCAAGTCCAATTTGCTAGTCGAGTTGCATTGCCATTCATTCCATTCTAAATTAGAAATCAGTCTCTCTGCTGAATAAATTTGATTATTGTCCTGACATCTATTTCGATCTAAGGGAGTGAAATTCAGAGGCATTTGACCCTGTGAGAGATACAATACCTCCTTATCTTTGTGTTAAACCTGCTACTCATTGTGGTAAATCAATGTAGACTACCCCTATTTTGCGAAATATCCTGCCCATCCCATAAATGTCACTTCCCTTTTATTGCTCTTATATTCCTTGATTACATCTCTTCTCGTATTTCTGAACCCCAGGGCGAACAGGCCCAAACTGCACAATCTCTCTTCATAAACTAAAGCACTTATCTCTGTCATTAAAACGTCACATTAAGCAAGACGACAGAATGGAATGAAAGCAGCTATCATGGAGATTTTGTTTTCTCTCAATACTGTAGAAGTTGAGAGAGCTGTGGGCTGGGTGGAACTTTCAACTTCGGTATAACATTAATTCAAGATGCTGCCATGGGATGATGTGTGGATGGGTGATGTGAGGGCACATGTTGGTTGCTCCTGGAGAAAGAAGTTTAATGATATTTGATCAGAAAACACAAAATGTTGGTCACGTGTTTGAAATGTTCGCGAATTGAAATTGAAATATTTTTATTATAAATTATTTGAGAGATCACAGCAACAAAAGGCACTGACATTGCGAAGATACGAATTGGCCTAAATCTAATTAAGATGCAGGATAGGTTTGGAGGACAGAATCTCCTTCTCCTTTTGCTCAGAATTTGCGATAGATTGTCAATGATAAGCTTAGCCATTTGGCACAAAATGCCTCGTGAGCACTTTGCCTTATCAGAGATCAGCAGAGTCTGCAGCAGAGACCTAACTGAGTAATACATCATTTACCACATTGTTGGCCGAGCTATTTAGAGTCTAAGTGTCAGGAATGGGGGAAGGATTGCCTGGAACTGAACTCAAAGTGCGTCCACATTTTATGAATATCAAATTAGCACTCCCCCCCCCACCCCAAACACACACACACAAACACACACAGTGTTACATCAATATAATCACAAACATTAATCACCCAATACTGTTTCGTTGGTGGTATCAGTGATTGCAAACCTGCTTGTGTGGATTAGACAATCTTCGTATGTGTTTCCTGTTGATTTCATGTGACTTAGTTTGATTTTATTTGATTTATTGTCAGGTGTACATCAGCACTGTGAAAACGCTTGTTTGCAAGCAGCATAGGCAACTCGCAGCAAGCAAGGAAATGCAGATTACACGCTGAAAAACAAGACTTGAACAGAGAAAGGCATGCGGGGTACACCGCACAGGACGTCCACTTGACAAGATTAACACTAGAATCACTGTTTGAAGCTAAGTGTCAACGAGTCAAATGACCCAAAGTGAAGCAAGTTGATAATCAGTTCTGGTGGTGATTCACTCTGGAATTTAGCCCCGTATTCGCTTAAAGAGTTAATGCATTCGCCATCTATGGTCTCGAAATTACACAGGGTAGGCAAGGAATACACTGCTGTTGAATCTTGAAGCCCTTCCCCGGTGCAACCTCTCATCGTGGAAGAACATGTGGTGTGGTGAAGTATGGCCAATCTCTCAGTTACCAATCTTAGTGACAGGACCAGGCCATTTGGGTCCTCGAACATGCTCCACCACTCGAGTTAGTAATGGATGGTGAGGCAGGATTTTAACTATGTCTGAGCACTTTGTCCCACGCCAGAACCGCACCCTGTCAATTCAAGATTTTCTCCCCTTAGGAAGCCATCCTGATTGATCCTTGGCACCAGGTGGATGAAGTCGGGGGATAGCGGCAGGGTTCGATGTGCGGAGGGTTGCAGAAATCTACTCTTCGTTGTGTGAATCTATGATTTAAGATAATAGAAGTCCTCTGAGTTATCTCTTTGGAGACGGACTGTCTAATATTCATTGATTCCAATCTATCCTTTCAGATGAATAATTCGAAATTTCCAAAGGATTGGCTGCCATTAAAGCAGTTTGGACAGAAGACTGACATGAGGATGCTGCAGAATGCCATGTTGTAGGAGACTGCAAATGAATTTCACTGGAAATTGAATGTTCCTCTGGGCATTTCCTATTGCCTGGGACGCTTCCAATGTTTCGATTGAAATCATAGGTTGGTTCCAATGAAGTTATGAATAGATGTTCCCTGGGAAATGGATAACAGAACGATATACAGTGCTCCCCGGGTCGGTTTAAGTGACGGGTAGGTTGATGGGAACTGTGCACAGAGCATCCAGTGTGACGTTATCTGATGCATATAAAGAGAGTAGTTGTGCACCATACTTGCAATATAGTCTGATTGGTCGATGGCGATGAAGCAGCCTCTGTCTCCGGATTTACAGCCGGGGGGCGGGGTGGTGGAGGCCATGCCTAGTTTTGTGAGTTTCATGGAGATGACAGCTAAGTAAGCTGTATGAGAGGACACTTTTGCCAGGTCTACGAAGTCCCATAACTTCACCGAGTCAGCATTTCAAATCACAGCATTGACTGTAATCTGAGATCTGCCTCCACTTTACCCACTGCAGAAGTCTGAGTGGGGCTTTATGACAAAACTGAAGAAAAATTGTTCTTTTCCATGATCAACGTTGAGGGAGTTTTACGTGATCGAACGGTCAGCACTGATGAAGTAATGCACTGTCAGATTGTCAGTGCTGAGGAGTTTTGCACGATCTGAGGATCAGGGCTGTTGAAACATTTTATTACCGGAGGCTCAGTGCTGAGAGAGCACCACACTTTCAGAGGTTCGGTGCTGAGGGATCCGCACTGTTGGAGAGTCCATACTGACTAAACTCCATATTGTCGAAGGCTTACTTCTTAGAGAGATCTGCACGATTGGAGGCTTAGAATAAGACGATGAGACGATTAGAAGAGAACGAAATGAATTTTGATCAGACCGTTCAAAAAGGGTGGTGGCATTCATATTGGAAAGACTGAGACCGTTATGCAATAGCTGGAGCTGATGCTGTACTATTGACATTTCGGTTCACGTTTCCAACTCGCCTTTTGCTATTTTCTTACTGTGCAGCATTTATTGAATTAGATATATTTGTTGCGAATTAAGCCCTAGTTCCCCCAGCAATACTCAGGCATTGGGCATTGAATAGTACAGCAAATACATGCCTTTCAGCTCTCGAGGTTTTGCCGACCTTTTATCCTATTACAAGATCAAACTAACCTACATTTCACCATCATCCATGGCGCTATCTAAGAGTAGCTTAAGTATCCCGAATGCGTCTGCCTCTACTACTATGGTTGGCAGTGCATTCCACGCACCCACAATTCTCTGTGTACAGATCTGACCCCTACATCTTCCTAAACCTTGTTCCAATCACGTTAAAATTCTGCATCATTGTGATATACATTCCTGCCCTGAGAAAATAAACGTCTCTGAAAATCCATTCTATCTATGCTCCTGAACATTGTGTACGCCTCCATTCAGTCACCTTTCATCCGTTCTCTCTCCAATGGGTAAAAATCGACTGCCCAAACCTTTCCTCAATACACATGCTCTTCACTCCAAGCCACAGCCTGATATTTCTCAAGTAAACCTCCATCTTGCCCTTCACTAGATGTCCCTCAAAACCTACCACCCAGGACTCCTTCAATCTACCAACCTTTCCTTGCCTCGGTTGGGCAAACCGATGCAGCTAGTGTGACCGAAACAACATCCACTTTTCAGTTACTCATTTCCCTGAGAACGTCTGTTCGGAATTGGGTGCTCTAGTTTCTGCCTAAAGACATTGTGATTTCCCTCACCAAATTAAATATTTTCGCCAGACCCTCTGCACGTAACACTGTCTATGACGACAGTAAAATCAGTGAGTTGTGATCACTGTCACCAAAACGCTCTCCCAGTGAAAGCTGACACTTGGCCTGTGTCTCAGTTATCCATATATGTGAAGACGATAAATTATGTTTGTTGAATTAACTTGCATTTATTTCAATGCAAGAGGACTTACAGGTAAGGCTAATCAGCTCAGGGTGTAGATAGGTAACGCGACAGAGATTATAGCCATGACAGAGAGATGGCAAAGAACGGGATAGAACTTGCATATTATGTGCCAGGGTATAGGTGCTTTAACCTGGTCAGATGTAGTGAAAGGAGTGAAGGAGATTTGCATTTCTGATTAAGGCGAGTATCACAGCAGTAGCCAGCGATAGAAAATGTAAAGCACAATTTAGTGAAGCTTTGAGGGTGGGCTAACAAATAAAAAGGTGATAGTGGCGTTATTGGGTTTGTTCTACAGGACCCCTAAATGTCAACAAGAATTGGAGGAGCAAATAAGCAATGAGAATAGACAGACTTGCAGGATCAATAGAGTTTCATAGCAGGTGGTATCAATTTTCCTAATATAGACTCGGACCGCCAGTGCATTAAGGGCTTAGGTGGAATGGAACTTCTAAGTGCGTTCAGGAAAGTTACCTTAAGCAATATCCAGAGGATCCTTAATGGAAAGTTGGAAAATTTCGACTTAATCTTGAGGAACAGACAAGTAACGGAAATGGCAATGGGAGAGCACATTGCGACCAGTGATGATAGTTCTCTCAATTTTAAGATAGGTATTTGGATGGACAAAACTGCTTCACAGATTCAAGTTCTAAATCAGGAAGTGCGAATTTTGACGGAAGAAGACCAGAGTTTGCACGACTTGATTTAAGTAGTTTTTTTTGCAAGCAAATGATTTCAGACAGGTGAGAGGACATTAAATGTAAGTTAGTTGGAGTTCAAGGTCTATATGCCCCTGTGCCGGTGAAAGGCAAGGTTGGCAGTAATAGGGAACTCTAGATGTTATGAGAAATTGAGGCTTTGAAGAAAATTAAGAAGCAGTCCTGTCTTAGGCACAGGTAGCTACGATGAATATAATTTCTGAATAGACACAGGAAATGCTGCAGTTTAATGAAGAAGAAAGTTAGGGGACAGAAAGCAAGCACGAGCGAACGTTGGCTGAGAATATTCAGGTGAAACAAAACAACAACTTTATGTATATTAAGTGTAAAGAAAATAACTAAAGACAGAATGGGAGATTGCAAGGATCGAAGTGGCCACTTATACGTAGAACTGCAAGGGATGGGAGATAGTCTCAAAGAATATTTCTTCTCTGTGTTAGCCTTGGAGAAAGAAATGAAATTTTAGGCGTTTCTGGAAGTTTCTGGCCATATTTTGGGGAGGGACACTCTAAATGGTAGCATAGGAAGTGCTGGATGTCATAAGATGTATGAAGATGGATTAATCTCCTCTTCCCGATCAGACATGTCTAAGAGGACGAGCGAAGACCTTCCGACCACTGGCTGATATGTTTGCATCATTGTCTGCCACTAGAGAGATCCAGAATTACGAAATTTTGTGGCATTATACAAGAAGAGCTGCAAATAAAATCCTGGGAGAACTACAGACAGTGAGCTCAACAAATGTGGTGGATGAGGATAATCTCCAGCATCTGCAGTCTTCACCTTCGCCCTGCTCTGGAAGGTTAGATTGCTTGGAATCTAGTGCAAGCCGGCCATTTGGTATAAAATTGGCTTGATGTTGGAAGCAGAAGTGGAAGAATGCTTTTTAGAAAGGTGACCTGTGACAAGTGGAGTGCCTCAGGGGTCGGTCTTATGTCCAATACTGTGTGTTATCTTTATAAATAATTTGGATGAGAATGTACAAGACATGGTTAGTAAGTTTGCAGATGGCAGTAAAATAGTTGGTATCATGGACCATGAGGAAGGTTATTGAAAATTGCAGGAGGACCTTGATCTGCTGGGGAAGTGGGCTGAGAAATGGCAAATCGGGTTTAAAATAGGTATGTGTAAGCTGTTGCATTTTGAAACATCAAATCAAGGTAGGTGATTCATGGTGAATGATGGGCCGTATGGAGTGTAGTGGAACA